>NW_027223329.1:6752507-6815708 GCF_030449975.1 Polyergus mexicanus | reverse complement strand
AAGCAGTGGTATCAACGCAGAGTACTCAACGTAATGATAGAGAATATTTAATATATGAGATAAAACAAAAAGAGAGAGAAAAGAAGCCATACAAATTTTTTAGATAATCAAAAGTTACTGTCAATAACAGCTAGTTTATAAAGAACTCTTATATAGGAGCGAATATATGATTATAAAAATTTGTTTGTTTGCTACTATAAATAAATAGAGATTACTGCTTAATTATTTTTATATTAAAAAGCAATTAAAAAGCTTTCATATTTATATATAATAAAAAGCATATATTATAACATGTAGCACAACATGAATTATAACATCAAAGCACAACAGCTTTTTTTTAAATTTTTGTTATCATCTTAAGATGAAAGAGAGAGAATATATATTTATAATTTATATGAAGCATTTGTATTAAACAATTCTTTTTTTTTTTTTTTTTTGCAAGAAATGTAAAAATATGTTACGCTTTAGCAAAGTGTATAAAAATATTCTATTAGTACATAGTCATCAAAATTTATAAGAAGAAAATTAAAATAAAAATCTTTTCGTGCAAATAATTTGAATCTAACAATGAGCCATTCATTCATTCATATGTAGTTGCATGAAAGAAATTTCAGGTGGCGGATGATACTCCAAACAGCACAAGTGGCAAATCGTCTGGAAGTCTGGAGTATCGCGCGAGCGAGAGGCAAAGTTGTCGGAACAGCAGAGCGAAACGTGATAGCCGGAGAATGGAGAACGAGAGGGAGAGGCCACAGTCTGGCGGGGGACTCAGATGTAACTTGCCGCTTGCCGCTCGCTCGAACAGTACATTGCCGGACGTAGTACTTGGCACGCGATTCCCCTCAATTCTATATTGTTTCATATCGTCATACTGTTTTTTTTTTTCGATTCGCGAAAAACACGCTCCGTTTTGGTAAATTACGAACAATGTTATCTGGATAGCCAGATCCGCGAAATAGCGAACTCGTACGCGAAATGTCATCCGAGCGATTTCATAAGTGAGTACATCTCTTTTTGTTCTTTTGTTTTCAAAGAATCTTGTGTATATATATATATATATGTGTGTATCTGTGCAGAATTGCATATCGAGAATGTGCTTTTTCTTCTCTCCCTTTCTCTCTCTTTCCCTCTCTTTCCCTCCTCTTTTTCTCTGCTCCTGTTTTATATACACGCGCTTCCACGTAGGACTTGTCCTGAGGTCCGGAAAGTGAAGAGAAATGTCGTGGAACAAGTACTCGCCTCGCGATTGAAAAAATCTCTGAGTCTGACTATGCGGCTGATTGCGCGAAATGATTCAATAATACAAGGAGGATAAAACGATTAAGTGCATCGAAAGTCATAAACGCAATATTGATAAAATTTAGAAGTTAAATGGGACTTAAAATATATAATGTAGTTTTTTAACATTTTGTTTTACTATTAAAAATGTGGATATGACAGCATAACATTTAAAAAATTTGTTAATTATGTGAAAATTTGATTATTTGTATGTTGCGTTATTTTTTGCAATAAAAACGAGTAAAAATTTATTTTACGTAATATCCCATACAACACTAAAGCTTGCAACAACATTGCTGCAACATTGCAATATTGCATATTGCAGTTTCATGTTGCAGAAATATTGCCAAGATATTATTTTACAATATAACTTCAGCAATGTTACAGCAATATTACGAAAATATTCCAAAAAAAGTATTCGATAATCGGTAGTTCATTCGTTTACCGCTATGCGACGCATGTTGCGCTATCTATTCCGCATTTAATTTTTAGTCACGATGATTATATAAAGTTTACAAAGAGCGACTAAAAAGATTAAAGATATAATAACTATTTTTATTAGCTTAAATTGTATGATATAACCCCAACACAGGGGACTCAGACATTGGACTAAGAATTCTTTTAATAGTTTCCATTCTTATATAAAATCAAAAATTTGATAATAATTTTTTAACATGCAAAAGATACTTTAGATTTTAATAAATAAATTTTGAGATTATATGAAGACAAAAGAGAGATGTGAAAAAACTTGTATGCGTAAATCCACCACAATCTTTTTGCATATCTGAATATTTCGGATACAAAGAGATTGTTAATTTACAAAATTGCAAATTGAGTTTTTTCTTATTTCTCTTAGATATTCTTTGTCACTGAAGGAAGTCGAATGTGTACCAAAAAATTTGCAATTTATAATTTCGTTATTATTATAATACAGAAAATCTATATACACACTAGATGCTGACTCTTATATTCTTAATTTCTTATTATTTTTTTACATGTTAAGAATATTATGTCGATAAATATACATAAAGCATTATTGCATATATATTATATTGCTATGTTGCTGCAATATTATATTGCAATATTTCTGTAGGCGGACATTTTACTGTTGCTGGAATATCATAACAACCTTGCAGCAACATTTCGCAATGTTTTTGCAATGTTGCAATCTTGCAGAAAAATGTTGCTACAATGTTGTTGCAATCTTGCGGTGCTGTATGGGATCTTAAAATATTTTTTTTTTAAATACAGACACACATACAGTATATAATTGGCATTTTACACGTACATAAGCAATAAATTAAATAATTTGTACAAGATCAATAATAATCGGTTTATTACATCTATCACGAGAAATAAAATTGTGTCAAGATGTAATAAACAACTGGAGCGGAATAAGAAGATATTAAGAAAAATCGTATCTCTCTTGATATTTGTATAACTGATGTATATAATAAGTTATTAAAATAGAGATACGTTTCAGCAACACGATAATTAATATATTACGCTTTAACTTTATTAGTATCAGACAAGTAAAAAGAATGATAATAATCTCGCAAATATAATACATGGGATTTATTAAATAAAGATATACTTAATTAAATAAAAGATTTAGAATATGTAGTTATCTCTATAAGTGTAGAATAATCGCAATCACATGGACTGTATATGGATGTAATAGCATTGTGTGCATCAGCAGAGCGCGTGCGGAATTTATGTATGAGAAGAGCTCTTATTTCATTTACCACGGAAATTTATCGCTCAGATCATCTGTAGAAATTCCAAGCATTTCTATCAACTTTTACTCGCAACGTACAGTATTGTACGTCACTCTACAATTGATCTACTAATTTTACAAACAATATACGACACCAAAACTTATTATTCTTTACAATATGTCTTATCGAATTTCGAGATATATTTTCTTAACAATTCTTTTTGTCTATAAAACTGTCTTTTTTTAAATTTCTAAATTTTCAATATTTAATTTTTGAATAGAGAGAATATTAAAAACTGAATATTATATTAATTATTTTCAATTAAATGAAAAAAAGTTTTATTATTTCATTGTTTCTTAAACTTCAGTTCCAAAAAATTTGTAAAAAATTAACTTCAATCGTTAGATCTTTCAAAATAACATAGATTAACAATAACATAATTAATACTAGGAATGTATACAATTTTTATATGAAAATATGTACTTATTAAGCGTTCATAATTTATTTTAAAGAATTTTATATATACATATATATATATATATATATATATACATATATATATATATATATATATATATATATATATATATATAAATTTAGCTCGTTACATTATATTTTTTTATTGCTCAAAATTAATTGCAACTGGGATCATTAATATCATGACATACATTGTTGAAGTCATAAGTGATGAAGTATCAGGAAATAATATCTTCTCGCTGATGCGCTAAAATAATTTTTGAAATGCAACATCGGCAAATTGAAAGTGCCTATTATCCTCCCAAATCGCGTATATTTACGTGTCTCGTGTATTGTGTGTATTGTGTATTAACAGTTTAAATTGTAATTCATAAATAAATATCACGAGCAAAACATGCCGCGGATAATTAAATGTTATATATACATATATAAGAAACGTAGATATGCATACTTCGCGGAACTTTCTGTTCACGATAAAATCCGCGATTGTTCCTTAAGAAACGTGATAATTAAAGTAACGACACGGTTTAAATCAGATAAGATATTGCGATAGATCGCATGACATAACAGAAGTTTACGACACTGTATTTTGAAGAATTATTTTACTAAAGATATGACATCTGTTGATAAATAACGTTTGTTATTTTTTTAAATCATCAATTTATACGTATATATGTATATATGTATACACAAAAACGATATAATATTATAATTATATTATATCGTTCTTTGTTCGATCTATCAAATGTTCTTAGTTCAATTTCTTAAATTCATGGTCATATTAAACGTCAAATAACGATACTTGTAGAAAATTATATCTATAAGCAAGTGAAGATACGATATATATATCATTTCATTTATCAATAAATATATCGTATCTTCATTTGCTTATAGATATAATTTTCTACAAATATCGTTATTTGACGTTTAATATGACCACGAATTTAAGAAATTGAACTAAGAACATTTGATAGATCGAACAAAGAACGATATAATACATAGACTTCTCTTTGTCAAAGGGCCGCCCAAGAAGGAACATTGGACGTTCTGAAAGAAGCTACGAGAAAGGATTGTAACGCGCGAGATGAAGGAGGAATGACCCCAACATTATGGGCAGCCTTCGAAGGTCACATAGATGCCCTGAGACTGCTGGTCACGAGGGGGTACGTATGCTATATAATATCTTTTTGTACTATAATTATATATAAGTATGATCAACGTCATATTTTAGATTCATAGTTAATGCATGTAGCAAGATATTCTCATGTGATTAGATATAACATATTTGATTATCGCAACTTATTGCAAATCAAGTATATAAGATTAATATCTCTCTCATACTATGATAAATAAAGATAAAATAATAAATTGTGCATCAACACGATTACAATATAAGTTACGAAACCAAAGCAGAATATATTCGGCAGAACATATGTAACATCGTGTTTTATTCACTCATACGAAACACTGGTGCCTATCAGGCACGAGGTCGTCGTGCCCCATGAACACGACAGCCCCACTAGTATATATGCTTCATAATTAGTACTTACCTCAAGCACAGTGCTCACCGAACATGCGGGGGACCTTCCGCTCGTGTCAGCTCCAAAATGCAGGAAAGCTTCTCGATATTTTCGACCGTTTATCACACACACTAGTCAAACACTAACAGATTTCTGTAACAAACATCAAAAATAATCGTATTAATAAACTGCAATATATCTGTACATAATTATATATGAATTCTATATATAAATTATTCGTATTTTAAGCGATTGTATCAAGAAATAAATTAAATTGAGAAACTGAAAGATTTAAGAAAAACTACAGAATTATCATTAAATTAATATTATGTAAATTCAGTTGTTATATTTTTGAATATATATATATATATATATATATATATATATATATATATGAAATATATAAAAATAATTTGAATATATATATATAAAATATATAAAAATAAATATGTATTTTTAAAATCTTATTTATTATATATAAATTTTTAAAATTTTAATTATTGCATACAAAATTTACTTATTACATATTCAAATTTTAATTACAAAAACATATGCGAAAAAATTAAAAAATACCAAATAAATGATTTTTCTCGACTTTTCTTGCTAAAAATAGTTCCACAAAATGACTAAAAAATATATCAAAATATATGAAAAAAATTCGGAATATTTTTTATACGTATAAGACAATGAATGAAAATATTTGCGCGTAATAATTACTATATATAATAATTATAATTGTAGATACTTATATTACATTCCATCAACGATAATTATTGTCCGATAGAAACGATATTCAATAACTGATATCAACCGATCTATAACAATCGAAAAACAAATTTGTAATAAATAATTAAGGATAAACTAACCAAAGATCTATCTAAATAAATTTCAACAATATATTTAGCAATATAATTGTTTTTAGATTAGACATATAGCAACAAAAATGATGACTTAAATTGCATTGTTCCTAAAAGTCCTACCAACGAGCCTTCAGTCCTGCTATACCTACATGATAATAATATATGTGCGGAACCGGAAACACGCATTGCAGGTGTCCATCGACTGGCCATGGTGGCGGAAATTGTGATCGGATGAATGAAAAACAATACAACGCATATCCGATAAAATAGTCCGCAGCAAACTCTATATAGGATATTCGCGATCCGAAAATTCTCACTTCTATTTATGACTATTGATGAGTAAGATATCAATATCGCCTCTTATTCAAACAACCCGACTGAACAAAAATGATCATCGCAAAATTCCGAATTGCTACTTCACGCGACATTTTGAGCAATGTCGATATTTTCAAGAGATTGATGCTGCAAAAAAAATTAAGAATTGATAACATTCCCGACGATGTATATAAAAATGTTCGTACAAATGTACATATATATATATATATATATATACACAAATAAATACATACAAATAAATACTTACCAATCGCGTGATGAAATCGACGGTTGAAATATTCAAATATTTATCTCGTTTCGGAAACGAACCGATCGCCAAGTTTCGAGAAATCCGTATTTCTATATCATTCAGAAACTTTTAATCCAATAGATCCCTGAAAATTTAATAAACCCAGACAGCACAAGGATGTCCTTAGGACGTCCAAAGGGCATCCAGGACATACATGTAGGATATCCTCAGGATATCCCATTGTAATCCTCAGATCTCCTCTGGATGTCCTGAGGAAGAGTAAATGATAGCCGTATATTAACCTCTGGAGAATCCAGGGAGATCCTGTGGAACATCCTAAGGATTTTTATAGGATATGTTAGGGATATTTTTCGTATGTTTCAAGGAACAAATTTTAAAATTTAAATATAAATTAAAATTATGTTTTGTTATTTACTGCCAATATTAAAAATCTAATATTAAAAATAGTTCACCGTTCTTTAATATTTGAGGCTTTCGTGCTGTACATGAATATTTTAGGTTTGGCTCCCGGGTTGAATTGTGTAATATTTTCTAAACAATCCAATATCTGAATTCCCTATGTTGGGATTGCATCAGAAATTGAACTGATAGAAAATAATCACATTTGTAATTTCATGTCAGTTGCTCTTTGCAAGCTTTATATAATTCTCATGACCAAATCTCAAATACGAGTTCGCGTGTCGCATAGCGGTAAACAAACGAACTAGCGGTTGAATACTATTGTTTGTAAAGTTTTTGGAATGTTGCGAACAGTAACATTTCTCATAAAATATTAAATAAATAATAATTTTGGATATATGAAAATGTTGCGAACAGTAACATTTCTCATAAAATATTAAATAAATAATAATTTTGGATATATGAAAATGTGCGCATCAAATTCAATTATTAATATTAAACGAAATTAATGTTAACAATTAATTGTACATGTATATGTCCTCTGGAAATCCAAAAGACATCCAATATAATAGACAGGGCAGATATATCCTACAGACATCCAGGGGTTATCCAGTGGACATTTATAGGACATTAATACTTATTATAATACTTAAGATTTCTAAATTATATAAAATAGCCGACACAACTAAAAATAATTATGTATGCATATTAAATTTTTATAAATATATTTATAATAATATATCTTAAAACATCCTACAAATGTCCGGAACCGTCCTGGACATATTCAGGATGATCCTGAGGATGTTTTGTGCTGTCTGGGATATAGTCTATAATGAATAACTAATTTAAAATATTGAGAACCGTAAAACGAAGCACGTCGTTATGTTGATTTCTAACATAATCGCACAAATAGATATGTTTCTATTACTCGCTATATACAATTATGAAATGAAAAGGTTAATACTTTTCCGGCATAATTAACACAATTAATACTTCTTTCTTTTTATATTCTGATAAAATTCGAGACAATCCATAAGATTTTACACGAAGCCGTATGTATATATATATATATATATATAAGCATTCAAATATTCTAAAATCTTACCGAGAGATCGATGTTGGACTGTGCGAAAAGTACGTTACACGGGTACAAGTTTTTTTTAAAACTGTACGTTTCCGAAAAACAGTGATGCCAATGCAAGAATTTTATCTATCGTTCGGTCGCCTTGACCGTAAGTCATAGATCATAAGAAACAGATAGAGAGGACGCGTTTCGAGATACTATCCCTAGCTTAAAAAGAGAGATAGAATTTTGATAAATCCAATTTTTTGAATGTAAGAGTAGAAGAAATCATTGTAAGTTAAAAAAGAATCAGATACATTTCTGAAATTCTTTCTAATTATGCAATACATGCCGTTTACGATTAAGATATTAGATGCACTGTCTATATACTTATTATAGTCTATGTCTATGATCTTGATTACACCGGCAGGGGCGATGCGTGGCGCCGGGCGTAGAGTCGCAGGCTGGTAATCGAAAGATTACAGGTTCGATTCCGCTCGGGTCCCATCCTTCCATATGACCCAAAAAGAAGAGGTTTTCACACATTATCCTATATAATGCCTATATTGGTTTATCATATGTTATCCTATCCAATACCTATATTAGTTTATCATATATTAACCTGTCTAATATCTATACCTAGTTAATGGTGTTATAGACAATTCCTTTCGGAAAGTCTCCCAGCCATATCAGAGAAGAAGAAGATTACACCGGCAGCGGACCACGTGACTTTGACATTCTCATGCTTATTGTTAAATGCGAAATCGGAACCCGAAAATTTTTAATGTGTTTTTTCTCATATTAATGATATATAAATTATACTGAATGCTATATTGAACACGTACATTAATAATGTACATATAATAATAGAATTTATTATAAATATTTGTTATACATATATTAAATATATATATATATATATATTTATTAGATTATTGTTTATTAAAAAAAAATCATTATTTATATTTTATGTGTTTCTTTTCTTTTTCAAATCTAAAAAATCTGTCTCGTATTCATTTCAACATAATGTAATGGTTTCATCGTAGAGGCGATCCGGACAAGACTGATTATTTCGGTAATACATGCTTGCATCTGGCAGCAGCGAGAGGTCATGAATTCTGCGTGAAATTCCTGGTAAAATTTGGTTGCAATATCTGGTCATTGGACATCGATCGACATTCTGCCCGAGAACTTGCGGCGATAAACGGTTGCGAGAGAATTTTACAGTTCCTAGACCTCGCCCAAGCTGATCAAGAATTGAATAGTCGCAAGAAAAGCCGTCTGCTCCGGGAAAAAGCAGAGAAAGATGCGGAGAAAAGGTATAATCGCAAAATAATTATTGATCTCATTAAATAATCTCGGTTTCAATTTATGACTATTTAATAAAAAAAAATACTGGTGTAAGATTTTTTCTTTATATATATAACTGTATTAGAGTTTATTTGATCATAGAAATAGCCATAGATTCAGACATCAGTTATCGATAGTTTTTGTTATTTGTTATATGTTTTTTATTTTAAATATATAAATTTCCATATTGATTATAAAAATATTTATCTGTTAAGATTAAAAGAGTACATGAAAAAACAAAAGATGGCTGAAATTAGGGCGGAAAAGGAACAGAAAAAACTCATAAAGAATCGTGCCTCGGATCGAAGATCGGATTCCGAGGCGATGAATGATTTAAATTCTCAACGATCAGGCGTATTGACTTTTAAAGGTCGAATAAAACCTTCGCCGACATTTAGCGATATCGTTGGGACTACCGCGAAGAGACACGGTAGCACGGTATGTCGGAAAGCTTTAGCGAAGAAAGCCGCCAGTGACTTCAAGGTCGTAGAGGTAAAAAAAAAATTTTTTAAAGTTCGTTCAGTTTTTTACAACTCTAAGAAAAAATAATAAAAATAATATATAAAATTAATTTTTAAACAATATTATCTTTGATGTGACAAAATAAGAAAATAAAAAAAAATTATAAATATATATTTAAAAATTTTTGGGACTTATATCGTATATATGATAATTTCTTTTTACTTATTTTAATGATTAAGAAATTCTATAACATTCCAATTGTAATGTTGTATATGAATAATATATGCCATTATTATAGGTTGAAATAAATGGAAAAAAATCTATTCGAAGTCTGACTGGCGTTCGACGAGATTCCGAAGTTATGTACGTAGGCACATACGATACTGAATCTCAACATATAGGTAGAAGAGGGAAGATCTCTGATGTATGGGGTACTCTAAGCAAATCTCAGAGCACGCCCGATCTCTTAGGTGAAAGGATATATGACGAGGAGGAGGAAGATAGGCAGGAAGAGAATTTGAACATTGCAAAAGACACCGCTTTTCTTCGGGAACCGGCCAGCATCTTTAACCGACCTGGATTCGGTTCGGTGGCCTTTAGAAGGGCGGTTAGTCTTAATATTTGTACCTGTAAACCGTAATTTCATTTACATTGAGTAATCGTAAATATCTTACCTCCGATAAAATTAATACTAAAAAAGCTAAAAAAGAATCATAAACAAAAAAAAGTATCTTAAAATGTATTTTTTATATAATTTCATCTATATGTACATAGATGTTTTCTTTTCTCCTTTCCTTAATTATCTCAACTCTGATAGAGATAATATAAAACGCAACATCTTTTATTTGCAATTATTTTGATGCCATGCTTCTTACACACACATACACATTGTAATAATGGTCTTCATCTCAAATATATCTTCATACGGCTATCTTTACTATAATAACTCGACCCATAGAAATCGGTACGCTTTATGCCGTTGCGTTTCATAATAAGAGCTATTATTTGTCCTATTTGAATAATAATTCAAGAGGAACAAAGAGAGAGAAAGAAATATTGCGAAAATCATTCTGAGAATTATTGCAGAAATATTCGAACGCAATTTTTTAAATGATTACACTATAGAAATAAAAATATTTATCGTTTACATTAAATTGAATAATAAATTAAAATAGATTAAAAATGACAAGAAAATTAACTAATTTTTTATACATTTATTGTATCAGAATTGTCATTTTTATTAATAGATAACATCTACGCTGGACAACCTACCGGTCACGCAGATGGACGTTCAATTACAAAACAGCAATCTCTCTGGAAATGGTTCGACAAATGGATCCATAAACAGTAACAAATTTAGTCCAAATGGACACAACGAAGAGATCAGTATAGGAAGTGCTGGCAGTTTGGCACGCAGGCAAAGTTCATGGGACGAGGATCTGCTTTCAGGCAAGTTAAACAAACTTTACACAAAGTATAATGGAAATATTATTATATAACACAATGTTCCCTGCACAGATAACTTTATGTTCTGTAAGAAGCGTTGTGATAATCTATTATGTTCCCTTGCTGCGTCTTGTCTGCGAGAACGGGATATCACATTGTTAAATTTATCTGTGAACAGAAAGTGAAGAAACAGACGAGGAATGGACACCTTTGCAGAGATTTTTAGTCGCCAATAATCTCACGTCCATACAATCTATCCTGGAATCAGAGCAAATCGATCTGGAGGCTCTAATGTTGCTCACCGAAATTGATATAGCAGCCCTCAAACTTCCGCTCGGTCCTAGACGGAAACTCACTAATGCAATCGCAAACCGGAAAAAAGCACTGAGCATGCCGGAGAGCATTATCAAGGACAGTAGATTATAAGCAAATTATGTTTCATTAGCCATAAGGGATATTACTATTGTCGATGAAATTATCCGTCCATATACTAATGTATGACAACAAGTAGTTATTAATTGATTTATGCAAAAATAAAAATTTTGAAATTCTAAATATAGAAAAGTCAAAAATTTTATGAAAATTTATCGATCTAATCATATAAAAAAACATTTAAAGAAAGAAAAAGATAAAAAATTATTCAATTATACAATTACTTGAATCATACATTGGTAGCACTATTATATATTTAGCAATATATCTATAATTTTTATCACATATCAGGATAATCTTAATATCGAAGTCTTTCGTGCCTTGTAGTTTTTATAGTTTATTTACTATCAATATATATTTTTCTCCATCAATACCATATAAGATACTAAATTTAAATAATCTTATTGGAGACTAAATTACATATAATTATAATAATCATAAATTATCGTCAAAAAATATTGAAAATCAGGAAAAGAAAAAAAAGAGAGCTAAGCACTTGACCACTAAATAAGAATAGAATACAGTTTATGCCATAATAGAAAGAAAAAAATTCAACACATATTGCCATAAAATACACATAATGCCAATGATGTTGTTAATACTCAACATCAGTTTGACATATACTCTAGATTTACATACTACATCATTATATATGAAATCTTAAATATTTACAATAATTAATTAAACATTAATTATTTGTATTAAATCATTTACGAAAAAATCAGACATTAGAAAATTTTAGATATTACTGACAGACTTTATACTGTGTATAATCAAGACTTACACTTTCTATCATTTATGCGTGAAGCGCAATTATTAAAAAAAAAAAGTAAGCAACAATAACAATAGATGATAAATATTGATTATCTTTCAAATAATCTGATGATCTATTGAATGACAGTAATTATGTAGTAAAATTTGATTTTTATAATCATATCTCAAATATAAACGAGAGAGTATTGATAATTACTAAAATATAAATTAAATTACAGTATTATACATACTAATTTCGTAACATCATATATGATGCATATTATATCCATATTATATATAATATAAATAGCACAAGATGTACAAAACGTACACCTTGTTGTACAAAATAAATGTATAACAATAAAAATGTACAAAATGAATATATAACAATAAAGTATGTATATATACAAACATGATAGTCACTATCCACACAAACAGAAAAAAATATATCATAATCATAACGTGGGCAAGAAAACGACCACGAGGAGTTTCTTTCTCTCGTGATTTATTTGTAAATGATTATATTACAAACAAGAGGCGCAAAAATATACAAGCTTCTTATGTTCGCAAGAAAGTAACAGCACCATTTCACGCCTTGTTATGAACACATGTATTCATGTTTGATCAAGACGTTATATTCGTGCAAATCTCACATGTACACTCATTCTCGCAAAAGTGCACCAATGCAACTTGCAGTAATGTGCATCGGAATAATAAAGGAAGCAAAGAAGAATAGACTCGTAAATTTTTTGGTGCCTTACGTTCGTCAAACGTATGTTTATACGTTTCTACGCGTCATGAATGTACGAAATACAATATAATTGTGAATAATATAATACACAAAGTAATTCCTCCTCACTCTCTTCATCACCGGTTTTTAGCTTATGAATATACTATTACATCGGGGGAGAAGAGGTTTTGTATATTGATTTCGTTATATTCTCAAGTATATGTATTTTGTGTTTCTTAGAGACATCTATTAAATGCGTGTCTCTTCATCATTATATTATTATACATTTACATATTTTCGTATAAATATATCGTTATACTCATAAACATAAAAAGATATTTTTTCGTATTTTGACATAAATATCTCTTATATGAAGTTGGCTTAACACAATTTCGTACAAACTTCGTTTGTCGAAACTATCGAATTTTATTAAATTATAATTTTATATTAAATATATCAAAAACCGATTTTTAACAAACAATTTTTAAAATATAATTTTTCAGAATTACATAACACGTATTTGTTTCTTGTATCTAAATTTCAATGTATCTTAATCAACAAAACCATTTTAATTTTAAATTTGGTCGACGCATTGTATCTGTAGATATATTATCTTATAATGGCCCACAGATTTCCGACGAGATAATTCTTCCATGAGAAAGGGAAAGCTCCTCACATGTGGGAAAATTTTTTCGCTGATCTCAAAGTGTCGTCTCGTACGCGCCGGTGGTTTATTACGTAAGATGGGAAAATACCAATTACATCGATGAAATCCATTAATGTTCGAGTCATTTACTCGCAAATGAAAAAAAGGGTATATAATTATCATCGATCTCAATTTGTAAGTAATTCTCGGAAGTAAAGAGAGTAAGAAGCTATAAGTAAATAAAAGAATAATTCTCTATCGTATCCTCCACTGGTATTCGTAAATATGACTTGAGAAAATAATTCTCGACAATATATATTCTTTTCCAAATAAATATTAACCGATCAAGAACAGACATTGTTTCAATTATGCAATTAAGTATCACGAATACATGGAACGGAAACGAAAACAGATCGGTGCGTTTGTAGAGTTGCTTCGACATTATTTCGTCGAATTTGGTGTGCTCGCTTATGGATAAAGTGTACCTAAGTATGGCATCTTCACATACAATATATATCTAAGTAATGTATTACTTTCTTCTATCATAGAGTTACGAAAAGAACGACATTTACACAGAAAATGTTTTCAACAACTGAAATCAGATAGAAGGAAGAAATGTCTTAAGAACAATGCAAACGTACAAATTTTTCAATCGGTCTTTTTACATTATCGTGAAAGCAATACCTTCCTTCCATCATCTGCATGTACAATAGACATGTAAATGGTTCGTTCGCAAAAAAATAAATTCTCCACGGTTGCTGTATGTTCTCACTGACGCGAAATTGACGCATCGTCAACCTCGTCCAGAAAAATGTAATTGAGGGTAAACCCCTCGACATTTTATTAACTGCCGATCGCACGATATCATTGATAAATATCATTGTTAAAGCTATCGCATAGTAGTTAATACTAGTAATGATATTAATTATTAGCGATATATCTATGTTTATCATAATTAGCATATGCTATATTTACAACTGAACAATTTTTGCTTCTTTTATGTGACTGACGCTCGAATAATCTTACGAAAAAACGAAATTGGGATCGACTCCATAAGTAATTTTCAGAGAACGATAACTATTACAGACAGATTAAGCGATAAAAATAAATTTTGTATTTATAAATCAAATCATAACGAATTCATTAACGCGAATCGCAATTCTATTGATTTGTTTGCAGTCAAGACTCCTATTTTCTTGTTGCAACCATATTTAATTATATCATCAGAAATGAGAAATCACATGTGAATCTTTTTATGGAATGCGTCTAAATGAATTAGCTTCTTCTTGCATATATTATGCGTTCAAAAAAATATAGACTGATAAAAAACAAAAATTTTTTTATTATTAATAAATGCATGTATAACTCATCTGCATCTGTCACATACATTTCTAGTGAAAAACTTTTGATTTAATTAGATTTAATTAATTAAGATTTAGAACTATTTATTAATCTGCAAAACAGAAAAAATATATTTTTAATATATCTTTAACATATTTTATCAATATATCTTTAATATATTTTATCAATTTATATTATCAGACGCGATGGCATACCAAAAAAGTAATTTATTTTGATATTTTTCGTAAAAAAAATTATGTGATTAATATATATTATTTCTCATTTCAGTTGTCATATAATTTAATGGACCAGGAATTTTAAAATTGATGCACATTATACGACACAGCAATACGATACGGCACGACATAGTATAGCATGACACAATACGACAAAAACATTTTTTTTTTCTTTTTTGTGACGTATATAAACATATACGTTAAATCGGCAATAATATTTAAAGATAAAGACAGAGGGAACATGAAGTTTTGGATATCAATTGAAGAGAATATTTTGTCATATCATGTATCATTGCCTAATAATGTAAATGACTTCAGGCACGATAATTTAAGTACAAAAATGGTAGACTCCTTGCTTATATATAAAAAAATCCGAGAAATATATGTAATTTTATGTTGTGGTTTTCTATTAAAACTCCTTCGATGATTGAATATTGTTTTGTGAGATCACACATATATAATTTTAAAGTAAAATAGTAAGGTAAATTGTTAATTTCAAGAGATATTTATAAGATTTTATTTCATTATTTGTCTATTAATTCAAAAATAATAAATAATATGATATTGGAAACTTCAAAACTTTTCTTGTTTTTAACATCTGATGAACCCCAAAGTCGATGTTGTTTTGATCTTTCTTTCTCTTCTTCATTCAATAAAGAATCACATAAGATCAAATCTCTTTTTTGACCAAAGTTTATTTTTAAACATTTTTAACCAATTCTATTTTCTAAATTAAAATCAAAATAAAAATGACTATTGTCATGTCTCTTATATATGGTATGTGTGAATACATGACAGTTTTTGTCATGTAATTGTCGTATAATGTAAATCGATTTTTGAAAATCTGTGAAAATACAAATACATGAAAGCAATATGAGATATATTAGCTAGAAATAATGTACATTTACAATCAACCGCTTTCATATTGAACATATATGTGGGGCTCTCATTCTCTGGCACAAAACATTAAACGCATAATCGTTAAGCGTTCTTTTTTTTGTTTAATAAAATACATTGCTATATATCTATATGCATGCATATATATATATATATATATATATATATATACATATATATATATACATATATAAGTACATAAAACGTATATATGTACACATATATACATGTATACATATATTGGGACCATTATCTCATTTATCCTAACAAAGTCTACGTATATATAAGTTTTTATTGAGTGAACACGTCCTTATAGAGCTATGAAGTATTAAATCCATTGTTTATATTAACGTAGACTTTGTTTGAGATGTAAAAAGCTTGGTATCTTTTTGACGATCTCTTCTTTTTTCAACAAAGAAAATAAATCAAATTTTTACTATCGCATCACTTTTTCCTCGCTATATTGATATTGATTTATTATAATAGATCAGTTACACACGCCTACCGTCTTTTATTTTGCCCCCTCCATCTTGCTTATCATATTTGAAATACTTATATTAGAAATTTGGTTTATCATAATCAAGACTCTCTCTTTTCTCTCAGTAAGATCTCTTTAAGAGATATTATCGATTATATTTTCATTATATTCATAACTAGCGCTTTTCATATAGAGTTGAGAAATGAATGTTTTATTAAATATTTTAAATATTCTATATTTCTCTCACGAAATATTAATACTATAATCTTGTAATTTTAATTTTATTTCAATAACATAAGAGTCTGACCACAAATTGAAACCACAAAACTAGGCAATAATAATTTCCATCCATGATAATGCACTTGATGAAATGAGAGCATAGTGTAGAAAAAATGCAAAGAATTTAGAAATAAATAAACAGTAAACAAAAAAAGATGGTATGCATATATATATATATATATATATATCACTTGTATTATATATATAAATAATAGAGGCTCAAATTTACTATACATTCAGAAATACTTCAATATGAGAATAGATTAATCAATTTTGATAATTGTTAAACAAAACTTGAAATGTAACAAAAATCGAAAGTTTTGTGTGTACGGATCATACTATTATAATTTGTTATTATCTAAAATCAATAATATATAATGAGCAACTTAAAACCATGTTTAAGGCCCCTATTTTACCACTACAGCCACATTAAATCATGATTTTAGAAACAAAAAACCTGAATTTATAAAAAAAAAAAAAAAAAAAAAAAAAAATCTTTTTCTTGCATATGTCAAAATAAATTAATTTTTTGTATACCACCACTTGTATTCAATAAAATATTAATAAAATATTATTATTACTAATGACTACTATTTTATATTTATTATATATATACTATTCTACTAATAGTAGAATATTATACTATAATCACTATTCTCTCTATTATTGTAAAAATTATTTTTTTATTAGTAAATATATATATATATATATATATATATATATATATATATGTATTGTATATAACTCATCTGTGTTTTACATTCTCAACGAAAATATATCTTATGATTAGCCAAGATTTATGGCTATTTTTATTAATCCACGAATCGAAAAGCCTTCAATATATTTTACCAATCTATAGCAAGTGCGAGTGGTAACATACAAAAAATTAATCTATTTCAGTGTAGTTAAAGAAAAAAAAATTGCATGATTTTTCATTTCTGACATCACAGTTTAATATAACATCAGTGAAAAAACTAGACATTTTAATGCAAGAACAAATATTTTACAATGATATCTTTTCCCTTTTTTATTTTGTCATAAATTGTGCTTATTAATTCTGAAATAGCATAAAAATATTCTTTGTTTCATTAAAAATTTCGACTATTTATAAGAAGGCAACAAAATTGATTGACAAATATCAAGATACTTATTATTCTGCAAATTTGAATATACATATCAATATATGTATAAATTTAATTTATATAGACTTAACATTTCAATTAGCGTCATACATTTGCTCGTAATTCTTCTATTAGATTGATTTACAGATCAATAATATGATGATTCTGATGATACAAACTTTTGCACATGAAAAGTTGAACTAATCATCATACATTTTAAATAATATTAAATCGTAACATAATATTTTATACATAATAGTTATGCGCTCTCGTTTCTGTGATTTTATATACACAAAGACAAAAAATACATATATATAATATAGTTTCTAAATTTTGATAAAATCTAATATAATTGAAGATAAAAACGTTTGGCATGTGTGTAAACTATTATTTTGCCAATATATTGCCAAAATAAACATCCCACAAATATATACTATATATACATATATATATATATATATATATATATATATATATATATATATATATATATATATAGCTTGTGTCTATATTTAAATTATTTTAAATTATATGCGTCGGTCAAAACTAACTGTACAAATATAGCTTTAAGACGTTAAATAATTTTGAACGTGATATAAATCGAGATCGGCAGCAGAGGCTACTGGAGATACATACAAACGTACTTACCTGGTAGTGTGAACCACTACCGGTTTCCTCCAGTGATTAACATATAACCAGGAGTTATGTAGAGAAGAGTTGAGTTATTAGTCATTAGTCGGATCGATTAATCAACAGGGAGCGAGGGAGTAAAGCTACCATATGTATCGCGCGCCGTTACAGTGTAGTACGCGTACGTTTGTGCGTGGGTGATCCCATATCTACGTCATGCGAAGCGGGTCGTTTATGATGCCGAGCCAATTCGTTGTTAATAAAAGCCGACAATTCGGCTTGTCTTCCGCTACGTCGAGATATTGGAGAACCTGGAAAGATACAATGTTTCACAAAATTTCATCGTTAGTATATTGTTTTATATAAATCTGTTCTATATTTAATTAAATGTGATTGTATCTTAATTATTAATTCTATACACAACACACACATTTCAATATAAATATTATAGAAAGAATTAAATAAATATATTGCAATTTTAAAATAAATAATATAACCATTAAATGTAGAAAAGTTAAAAAGATGTGTAATTATTTGAAATTAAATTAAAAGATAGAAAATAATATACCAGATAATGCAATGGCCTCCCTAAAAGTATGTAACTCAGGGTCTGGATCACTGCCTGTTGGTAATGCTGGAGCAATAACCATACTTGGCGTTTGACTATGCGACGATGGAGAACCGCATACCATCATACGAGGCTTAGGTGAACTTCTATAACATTGCGTCATATTAGTTTAAAAAGCAATTACATTATTCACTTACTTGCTAATTTAATAAAATAGTGTCAACATGGACAACAATCCAATTTAATAATACATTGAAAATAAACTATAGAGAAGACAAACCTATGTGGATGCGGTCGAGGTGGTGGTGGCTTGCCAGCAAGATACGCAAGAAGATCTTCCCTGCGTATCATACGTCTTTTTTTTCTAGCCCAATTCATTATTTCTTTACAATGTTTCTGTTTTCCCATTTCCACTCCCAGATCACTGCATCTCCTCATACAATCCACTGAATCTGTTTAATTACAGACACATATAAATAAGTCTTACACAATATATTCCTGAAACAAGTGATCAAACTTCAATAGCGTATTCTGCTTACAAGAATAAAAAGAGTAGTGTGATACGAACATGAATGCAAAACCGCTATTATACAACGATTTTTTTATTACACATCCACTATATATAAAAAGGTATAATAATAGCTTGCCAAAAACATATATACAAGTATAATTGATATAAGATGCATTACAATGACTTGCTGAAAATCTTTATATGTAGATATTGCAATGTATGATTATTAATTACACTGCTAAACAAACTTAAAAATAATTTCTTAAACAATTTAATAATGCAAACAAATTAACTTTGCATATATAATGTGATAAAATTTTATATATATATATATGTGTGTGTGTGTGTGTGTGTGTGTGTGTGTGTGTGTGTGTGTGTGTGTTTCAATTCTACACATATAATAAAACCTCTTAAAATAAAAAAGTACATAAGCGTTCTTTAATTTCTCGGTATCATATTAATTATAAAATTGCGTTTATTGTTCACAATTAGTAACAGCTGACCCTGAGTGCGGCCAGCCATTACAGGTACTTATTTGTGGCTTCATAAATGACGGTTATATTTCAAGCATAAGTGATATTTCAACAGAAACGAGAATATAAGCGAACGAAGATTAAGCGTAAAAAATACAATGCTTTAAAGCGCTACGGCATGAGAAAATGAGATGGCGGAAGGGAAGGTGAAAACGGAGAAAGGAGGGATGGCCATGCGTTTATCTAGGGGTCATTGTTGACAAAGGTGATCATAAAACTGAGGGACACGCACCTTTGTATAACGATGTTACAGTACCAGCGGCGGTCTGAAAGGGCACCCATAATGAGACGCCCAGCGTGCGGTCTGTAAAATGATAATTAAAGGTTTAAAGGTATATTCCTGGATCGATATAAAACGGACCTATTAAAAGCTGCGAGAACGAAACGTTGTAAGATCGCCATGCGTAAAGGATCGTTCTTGTAACCTTCGCGACGAGACGGACGTGACGATAACCGCGCGTTTACAACGACTGGTCGTCATCGAATGATTCAGGCACTCCATCGAGCATTTCAAGATAGAGAAGGAAATCGGGAAATACATACATCATTGCGAACGTAGAATCACCTTTGTACAATTGGGCGATGGCCGACGCGGTGGTTTGGAATTTCGTCCACATCTGCTGCGAGTAGAGCTCCTTCTCGTTGTGCAGCTGATTCTCGTAATCGGGCTCGGACTCGAGCGCCTCGACGCACTGCTGTTCCCAATTGCTGTACCAGAGGTCCATTATCGGATCATCCTCGCTCCTATCGTCGCTCATCGCTGCCGATCGCGCGATCGACGCACCACCGCTCTCACTCGCTACTTCAATGCACTCACTTACGCACGTACACGCAACGCATACGCGCGCGCGCGCGCGCGCACACACACACGTGCACTACTCAACGAGTCGCACGCGCGCGAGTGATCCTCGCTGTGTGCAGGGGATGGGAGAACCAGAACACGAGAACACGCCTCGCCTATCTACTTGGAGCTCTATCACACGCACGTATGTACACTTGTAGGTGTATATACGTATGCTAGAACAGACTACTATTGCACCGTTTTTCGATAAAATGAATGAGCGATTAAAAGCTTCGATGACGACAATGGCAACGATAACGACGACACAGTGGCGTTAATAGCGTTTCACTCTCTCAGTCAATCTAGTTTATATAGTTTATTATACACAATTCTCTCTCTTTTCGTTTACACTCGTTCTTGCCTTCGTGTGCTTCGCATAACGTGACAAACGTGTGTGCCTTCTGCCTAGAAAAGTCAAGTCGCGGCCATTACAATTACGCTTCGCTCTAGCAGTTCAATCACGAGGAATCTACACGATCAGTCTCAATCACGCATATTTGATACTGTTCGATACGAAATCCAGATTAATAACTCTCCGCGGAAAATGATGAACGAATGACAAGCGTCCTACTCGGAGAAAATTTGTTCTATGGTATAAGCGAAGACTCTAGCTCCCTCTGCAGCGTATCAACGAAAGAGGTAACAGGATTGTGAATCACGCATTCTTGTTCTCTGTATGCACACTCGCTAATTATTATTATAATTTCTTGCTTGTATTTCCGTTTATCGGACGAAATATCATATAATTAAATTCTATACATGGAACGCGAGCATCCCCCATATAACCCTCCGTATAGGGGTGTGTTCGAAAATCAATCAATCAATCAATTAAACCTTCTTGTTAAGTTTCTTAGAATGCTTGATTGTGATTGGTCGATTTGCTGACGGCCTTATGATAAAACGTGCAATGGCCTTTAAGTAGCATTTAATTGACCAAGCAAGACAAAAGTAGCTTTGCTCCTCTTGTCCTGATTGATTAATTAAAAGCTAATTAAGAAACAAAGATACTATCCAAGATTTATTCTCTCTCTCAAATCACTTTATCTTTTATTTACTTTTATTGTATGGAGTTGATATGAATTAAGTCTATTTCCCTCTATATGATACACTAAACTCAATTCATTCGGTATATATGATAAAATTCAGTAAGCTAATATTGTAAGATAGAAGGATCTTTACAGGTAGAATTTTTGTAAGCTTGGTTATACATAAGTACATCATGTATAATCATAACAAATTTATAAAGTATACTGAATTAATTTACAAAAAATTATTTTTTTGTCGCTATTTGTAAACTTATCAATGGATTTGACGCGCGAGCTTGATGTCTTGATTTGACAGCCGTTGCTCCCGATGATGCAGCATCTCTATCAAATTTTCTTTTTCTCTTCCCTATTCCCATGATACCTTTTAAAGTTGGCGGTACTATATATTCAGGTACATCTTTTAAATGTGGCTGCAGTTTCACAGTATGTAATGCCTTGTCTTGCCGCAATGATTGCAGATCTCGCGGATTATCTTCAAAGTAACTTTTCAACTTTTCACAATTTATAACTTCCTGTCTAATTTCTTTTAATCGTGCCTCTCGGACAGCAATTCTTGTAACAGCTTTCCAACCATCTTTTGCACGATAACTGAAATTATTACAATTTTACAAAATGAAATAAATTCGCATCAAAAAATGTTATATTACGTGAGAGATAAAAAAATGAAACAAATAACAATAAGAATAAAAGTATGTTTATACTGTTTTACAATTCAATTATAACGACGTGTTATATATATAAGAATTGGGCAATACATACCGGAAGCCTTCCACTTCTTCCAATTTAAATTGATAAGTCTTAAATAGATTTTCGCAATTGTATATGCATTTTAAATGCTCTTCTACTTGCTCCATCAGCGGTCTTTCTCTGATCGCTACAAAACTAAGGGCAGTTCCTTGATTCTTTCCGCGAGCAGTGCGTCCTGCTCTGTGTATGTAAGAGTTTATATCCAATGGAAAATCAAAATTGATTACATTGGACACAAATTGGAAGTCGATACCGCGCGCTACACCAGATTCTTTGTCTTTCCTTCGTTTATCCTTTTTCGTTTTTATTATATGTGGCTGTAAAAAATGAAAATAATGATATATATAAAAATTTCATTACAACATATATATTTCTTTACCTCTTCTAATGCCTTCTCATCTGATGCTATTATGATGTCGTAAGTGCCACTGTTGAATTGCGAGACTGCTCTACATCTCGAACTTGCCGGTAACTCGGAATTTAAGACACAAGTGGGAATACCAAATTGTTCAAGGAACAATTTCAATTTATAACATCTATCAACTGTATTTACAAAGATTATGGTTTTTCCCCTAATAATAAGAAATAATTTATTGAAAAATATTTTCTATTAGAAAGAATTACAGAGCTCTAATATTATCTAAAACTTCAGAATTAATTGCATTTTTTAAGTGATTTTCGAATATCACACTTTTCTGTCGCTCGCATTTTTGAAACACATAAGTATGTGAAAAAGCTTTAAAAATAAGAGATGAAATAAAGCATTTTAGCTACAAGCATCAAATAACTGTGTTCAAAAGTACGAGTGATAAAAAAATAATAGGTATAAGATTTTAAAATTGTCGCAAAAATACAACTAATTTTTAAAATATTGCGTTAAGATATACTACCTTATTAAATGTAACTTCAGCAAAGCATATAAAATAGCAGCCTTATCAGTTTCCTCTGCAGCCAAAATATAATGAGCTAATTGGGTTGGAGGAGCCAAAGGTGGCTCCTCTAATTTTAAAATTGCTGGATTGTGTAGAACTAATTTTTTCAAGGCTTTGACATCCTCAGATAATGTAGCAGATGCTAAAATTGCTTGGTATGCGGTTGGTAGATAAGTTAATACGTCTTTAATTTCGTTTTCATATCCAAATGAAAAGAGCTGAAATAATTAATGGCATAGTTTAAGCATCATTAAATGATTCTACTTACATAATAGAAAAATTTAATTTGATATTATTTATATTATAAGTATGTACCAGATCAGCTTCATCGATTATTAATGTTTCTAGACTATGTTTCAGCATCAAATTTCCTGCTTTTAGATGCTGCAATAACCGACCAGGTGTAACCACTATAATATCTGGCATTTCATTGAGTAATAGTTTCTGTGCATTTAAATCTGTTTGTGGACTAATGTCAATTACTCTGATTTCTCTATAGCATTTTATAGTCAGCCGCATGATGACATCGTAAATTTGCTTGCACAGTTCCTTACTAGGTGCAACAATAAGACCCTTAATCTGTTGTTTCTTTTGCGTTCGCTTATTTACTAATATTTTCTGGATAAGTGGTATTGCAAATGCAGCAGTTTTGCCTGAACCTGTACGTGCTCTAATTAAAACATCCTTTCCTTCAAGTATCAGAGGTATTGTTTTTTCTTGTATTAATGTGGGCTCTGTCCAACTCAGTCTTGCAATAGCCTAAAAAATTTTTTTATTTCTTAGCATATTCTTCAAATTATTCTTTAAATTATTCATATTACCTTCAATAGTCTGTCGTCTAATTCTAATTCGTGAAAATTTTTCGGTTTTACTTCGTCTTCTTCGTCTAATTCTATCTCATTTATAGGCATATCCATGGTGTAAAGTATAAATAACAAGGTGTGCTATCCTTTACGACGAATTTTCGTCACATTCCGCGCAGCAGGCAGCACCAAGTTTCCGCCATCTTGCAAAATCACCATAGCAACCAATAAGCAACGTGACGATAAAGGCTCCCGCACAACCGAAAATATGGGTCTGTTCTTTGCAGCTGAACTGGCTGCACTGGTTCAGAATTTATCTTTTTCTGTCCCCATTGGAAGGAGAAGGATGGGCTCTGAACTGGCTGCGCCAGTTCAGCTGTAAAGAACAGACCCATATAGAGGAAAGCAAACTATAATTAGAATAAGTTATTATTTTAATTTCATAACTCATACACTTTCTTAAACATACCATAAGCTATTATTTATCATATAGCAAACTACAGATAATGTTTACATTTTTGTTCCTTAAATCCCAGATAGATGAAAATTATAATAAAAATGACTATATTATTATTTCTAACATGAAATGTCACTTTGATACGAGATAACTGGAGTAGGAATATATTTTTGGTTTAACTTGCTACTTAATATTGGTATAGGCAATGGATGGATGTGTGGTTTGGCAGGAAATCTAGTACCAGCAATATCAATTTCATAATGGGCTGTTGGATTCATTATAAAGTCTTTTGTAATAACATGTCTTTCTTGCTTAGATCTTGTTCCAGGGAGACTAATGAATCCAAGGCAAATGAGTTTCTCTGTTACAAAACCATAGCTGAAAGAATAATAGTAACATAATAATGTGCCAATGAAGAAGTAATGTGAAATAAACAAGTGATAACGTAATAATGCAATGTTTAATGAAAAAAACAGATATTTACCCAGCTGATGTAACAGTACCAACAAATTTACCATTTCGATATAATGGTTCACCACCCCATGCCCATACATCTTTATTCAAATCCATACCATCAAGAACAAATAAAACTAATCGCTTTGTCACTCCTTGCATCTTTTGATGTTGTAAAGCAGATTTTCCAATAAAATAGTCTGGTTTCTGTACAGCATAATTATGAAATATTTAATACTAAACCCTATCTAATCTATTTTATTTTAACTCAACTGTCTTTAATCTATTTTCTATTTCAGTATAATTATATTGTTTCTATATTTTAATTTTTCTTTTTTTTTGGCAATTTTCTATTTTTCGATTTTGTATAGTATAAAAAAAGAAAAAGAAACGACTATGTTTTATTAAACTAGAAGCATTCATTTTATCTTCAAATATATAAATGTATACAGAGAATATATATAGTTTCTGATACTAACATTCAGTTTTACTCTGTAGCCATTTCCAGCTTCGTATGGAGTTACATATGGTGTCAATTCTTCAGCCCAGAATGGGATAAATCTCTCTATCCTCATAAAACGTTGCGTAAGAACGCCAACGTCTCTTGCACCATAATCCTTTCCTATAGCCATTAAGGTTGAATAAACATGTAGCGCATATTCCGAGGGTATATAGAGACAATAACCAGGTTCACCCGTATGTGTAAATGCCATTACCATAACGTCTGAAGCATATGCAATGTTTATTGTCTACAATTTCAAAAACATAATTAATTCAAGATGTCCATACAACAAAAAAAGTAAAAAAGAATTATCAACAATGATTAGAAAATAATCTGACCTTGTAAGTGAAAGATGAAAGATTGATATCAGAATTGGATAACTCAGAAAGGAGTTCAGTAGCTTTGGGACCTACTACATTGATCACTGTATATTTTGAAGTTACATCATTAAGACCTACCAAATGATCTGCCGGTAAATGTCTATTTTATTGCATAAAAAAGGATGATTAATTACATTAATAATAATAATAATAATAATATTTACACATAATGCTTAATTAAATAGACACTAATTTAGGCACACACACAATCGAAATAATAAATTTAATTCTTATAGTGAAAAATCTCTTTTTAAAAAAACATTTCTTCAAACATGTTTTTTTTCTTATATTGATATTTTTGTACTAATACTTAAAACTGGATTTTTATACGATCTCATGCTTATGTGTGTCTTCTCATTTGAGATTATAATCAGAAGCAGAATATATCATCTACCTAGACATCCATTGATAAATACGCGTCTGCTGTGATGTGGGCGAGACCATGAAATAACTATTTTTGCTTTGTCGCACTAGTATACAGTCATTTTCATAACCACCTTTCTCATTTTGCATTCCTGTATGAACTATTCCGCCGACTGGTATATTAGCATCATTAGAACACAATTGTTGTAGATACTCTACTACCTCTTCATGACTAGACTGCAATAAAATCAATCAATGAATTTGAAATGAAAAGATAGTTTAATCAGTGAAACCAGAAACTATACATTTTTTATCAAGTTTTAAATAGAAAATAAATTTTTCTCATAGTTAAAATTTGAAAAATGTGATTTGCATAAAAAAAATTCGTAACGAGTTTCTAACTTCACCGTTTTAATTACATCATTCATTTACTTTAATTTCGATCTTTGAAAATGAGCTCATGTCTATTATTCCAACTCCTTCTCTGCATGCTTGAAATTCTTCCTTCATGAAGTCAAAGAATTTTGGTTTATAGAAACTGCCTTTTGGCATAATTGGCTTTTTTTCTCCTCCTTTCAATTTTATATAATACTTGTGAATGTCAAAAATGTTAATAATATTAATGTAAAAAAATTTTGTTGTTCAAAAAACTTACGTCTATAAGTTGAATTAAAATAAAGTGGACGTTCATAGGCCATTTTTACGCCAAAAACTGCGCCACGTTCCTCCAAAACAGAATACAAAGGTGAACAACGTAACTTACGGGCATATTTGTATTCTGATTGATGAGGGTATAATATAGCATAATTTCGACCGACTATTTCCTTCATTCTTTGCTGTAGATATTGTTTATTATTATGCAAATCTAGAAACCTTTGTACATTGAATGAGAGTACTTCCTGTGTTGATTCACCATTTATTATAGATTCAGCGATTTCTTTACCAATTCCACCAGCACCTTTTGAAAAAATGTATAGCTAAAAATATCAAGCTTTATATATAATAAAAATATATAGTAAAAAAATTAACAAATATTAAGACATGTTTAAGAAGTATACCTTGCAATGAATTGCCATTCATTCCAACAGCAACAAAATAATTTTTTACTTCGGGACTTTCCCCTAATATCCATCTACCATCTGGAGTAAAATTATCAGGACAATTATATATATTTGGATATTTCACTTCTTTTAAAATTGGTAATCTATGTATAGCTTTGTCCCATAATAGCTGCCAATGAGCTGGATCATTTTTCACATATTCCATCCAATTTCTTGGAGGAACATGACCGCTTCCAAATGCAGGTTTTGCATTAGGTTCAAACCAGCCAAGTAAAAGTCCACCTATATGTCATTATCATTGACAGTTTTATCATCATCAATAATACATGCAGTTTTAAATGTTACATATGCTTTTTTATCCATCGATAATATTTAACACAATGTTAAAGATATAAGAGAAGAGATATATACCTTGCCATTCTCTCACATATGAATATGAATCAAAATCTCGTATATAAGGCAGAGATGTATCGATTTTTGATGACAAAGGCGGTATGACTGCATACAAATGTTCCGCAGGATATGCAGGAATTCTGACAGGGGTTGTGCATCTTAATCCTAATTCACGAGCCCACTAAAATATTAATAAAAAAATATATTAGATTAATTATGAAAATACTATTATTGTGTATTTAAAATTAATACAAATATATATTTACCATCCCAGCACAGTTAATGAAATATTCACAAGAAACAATACCATGTTCAGTTTTGACATTTTTAACAGCCCCTTTCTCAGTCTTTACTTCTTCTATATGACAGTGCTCAATATATTGCGCTCCTCCTTGCTTTGCCAGCTTTGCTAAAACTTCACAAATTGCACTTAGATTAGCAACAGCATCTTCTGGCACCAAAATTGCTCCTTCTAGATCGTCAACACATAAGTAAGGATGTAATCTTTTCAATTCTTCTTTGCCCAAGATCTATAATATATTAATAATTTTATTGACTTGATTTTAATATGTTATAATGTGTGTACGATTCATTATAATATAATTATAAAATATATATTAGAAATATATATAATATATATATACATTTATTTATTTATATATAATTAACTTTTCCTCAAGAATTCACAGCTATTATAATCTTCAATTGGTTTACTTGAGCACAACCAAATTATATTAAATCAATGTAATATGCATTGTATTGAAAATTGTAAAAAATGAATTATATACTTCACAATGCAATCCAGTTGGTATATTGTAAGCCATTCTTCTTTTAAGAGCTACCATCCTATCCTTGGATTGCGCCAAATTTAGACTACCACATTGTCTCAATCCTATATCATAGCCCATATCTTGCAACTGTTGATATAATTTGATGCTGTATGCAATCAGATTTCTACGTGAAATTGATTTGAAGAGTCCAAGTGTACCAGAACCAAAGTGTGAGGATCCGCTGCCAATCCTAAAATCAGAGAATATTTATTTAATCAATTTAAAAAACTTATTGTTTCCCTAATTGTGTCAATTGCTATATATGAATTTTCTTCTGCTAGATATGCAGTATTTAGCTAAAAGATAATTATGAACTATGAAATCTCTAAGATATAAATTATATAAATTAGAAATAAATTTACGTATTTTGTTCCAGAACGAGAACATCATTCCATCCGTTCAGTATCAAGTGATAGGCAACCGAATTGGCGACTGTCCCCGCACCGGCGATAACAATCTGCGATTGAGATGGTAAGTGCGGAGAGTTTTCGGATGAATAACTCTTCTTGCCGGATGACAATTTGCGTTCAGCATCTGTTGATGAATATCGTAAGGAAGTATCATTTCTGTAGGTTATATATCGCATGCCAATAAAACCCTTCGTATTTTTCTTTTCGAATGACAAACATACACATCTTGAATATGTTCGCCTTAACATTAAACACTGGCAAAAACGATTTGCAGCAGCGAAAAGCGTGTTTTGCAACTGCCGATACCGTTAACAAAAATTCGACGCCAATTGAGCAAAGAGAACAAATAATTTAGGAAGTGCGAGATATATACCTACCCTATACTATACCTCGCACCTCTGTCACAAGAAGAAAAATATAAAATTCGCGCAATCTGAAGCACGACTTTTCGATGAGACTTTTAAAATGGAAATATGCTCTCTCTCTCTCTCTGTAATATAAGTATATTCTATTTTTTTATAATATATATTCGTCATTTGGAATATATATTTTGTTATTGAAATATATAGCGTTATATATAACACAAAAAGTGTTCGTATTATCATCATAAATAATAATTTCTATCTATAATAAAGAATAATATCTCTAAAATCTAAAAGAATATTAAATTATTTTACGTATCATATTTTATGACAACTTAATAATATAATTTTTTATTGAAATAATAAAACTCATATATTACATAATATAATATATAAATATATTTAATATATAATTATACGTATATTTGATAAGAATAAAGATTATTTTATATCAAGAGGAGGGTTTCCTCGTTTTTTTTCATTTTTCGAAATGAGAGATTGACAAAAATTGGCGCTATATTTTATTTGTTCAATATATCGCAATCTACTTTTCGAGAAATCGTCATAAAACAATGACGATATATTCAAATTGATCTAAATTTTACTAAATATTACGCATAAAATATTACAAAATTAATAGTAGAAACGAAATTTACATAAATTATATATATTTTCTGTTATTCTGCTTTTACTGTAAAATGTGTGCGTGGACAATCTTAAACCTTTATAACTTAAAGATATTATGCATCTTTACTTTCGTCGAATTATGTATTATGGCATTCTTGATACTTTTGGTGAGAAAATATCATTTTTTGTCTTACTTAGAATCAATTTTCAATTATATGTTTATTTCAGCATAATACTGAAATGATAGAATTGAAAAAGCGTGTGAGTATTAAGATTTTTATATTAAATTCTTTAGAAAATTATATATAATAATTATAATAATTATATATAAATGTATTTTTTATATATGATATATGAATTGGAACAATTAAATTTTATACATTCAGTTTCAACGATCCCGAGATGAAATAAAAAATGTAGAAAACGTTTTATCAGACGTTGAAAACAAGACTCTGTTCTGTCGAGATCGATACAAATCTATAATAGCAGGATTGAAGAAAGACGTTCATAAAACGGAAGTCGAGGTTTGAATGTTAAATAAATAGAATTAAACTAATAACGAATGTGTGCTTTCAATGAAATCAAATGTATCAATAGATGAAGATATTGATGGATCATGTTTCTAGATTGTCTTTCCAATGAGAAGAGCTTATTAGTAACGAAATATTAAAAGTGCGAATCGTTCAACTAATGTTTGGAACAATTGATTGATTTTATGATCGTACAAAACATAAAAATATACTAATTATTGCTAACATCTTAATTGTTTGCTGGGTACCCTATATAATGCAAAAATGCAAGCAAAAAATATTATTCAATATATTTAAATTTTACTATATTTTTTTTAGCAAGCCAAAGACTATCATAGAATATTCAATATTTTCGCTATAAAGATGTAGAGAAAAAAAAAATAATATTGTACTCTTATACGTTATCGCTAATGAATCTCCTTTTTAACGGTTTATTTAAAAATATAATATCGTGTTTATTTCAATCACTGATTTGAACAAAGAAAAATAGAACAATTTGAACAGTCTTCATATGTAATTACATATATTTATGTTATTGAATAAAATGTTGAAATTGATTTAATTTTATATTTTTATCTTTTATTCACACATTACAGGTAACATTTAATTTAGGAAGAACTTATTAGTATTTAACTTATCGCACTAGTGGAATTATAGCAATTAATCATATAGCATAGAAGTGAAAATTTTTAAAAAAAATTTAATATACTATGTATTTTTTATGTTAATATTTGAGATAATATATCTGATTTATTTCTAATTCGATCAAAGTTTCAAATTATAGTGATTAGTTAACTAAATTGGTTTATACATCCCCATATTTATAATCTAATGAATAATATTATCAAATACACATATAGTAGAATATTGAATTCATAAGTTTTTTAAGGCACTTAGTTCTTATGATTCCAAAAAAAAAATTATCAGATCTTTTATCACTACAAATTCTATCTGGCTGAATAGATAAAATAAATATCTCTCCTTTTTCTGAAATTTATATCGCACTTTACTTCTCCAGAAATATATTATTCGTCATTTACATCTTTCAATTCTTTTGGATGTTAGAAATAAATTTTACTCCATCGAATTCGTTCACACACTGACAAAGCATAGCATTAATATTTTAATCTGAATTAAATTTGAGATATCTTCCTAAAATTCGATAGTCAATAATTAAATAATACCTGATGGTATTTCTTATTCAATTATCAGGTGTCTTTTTTTTTTTAATTTTTAATAAAGTTTCTTTGATCGATCTAGTGATGATTATTTCTTTAAAAAATATCGAAAAAAGTTTATTATACTTTTTAAATCCTTAACATTACATATTTTTGTAAGTTTCAAATTAAAATTCTATATATTGTATATCAAGTAAACCGTGAAATTAATTAAACACAATAATATTGTCATCTATTTCCTTTTATTAACTTAAACTCGCTAGTTCTCTATCTTCAATCGTTAATTATTCGAAAACTTCGATTATTTTTATGAGAAAAAGATCTATTACTAATCGATTGAAAAAATTGTATATGAATACTGAAAAAAACATCTGTTTTTTTTTTTTTGGAACTGTCCGCATTTTATATTATTTGATTAAAGGAGAAAAATTAAAGGAGGCCGTTCTTTGAATTTTTAATAAAATGTTCTTGTACGAAAGTTTCAAGTTTGAATTTTTCTTCTCATTATCATACACTTTACAATTCCGTATGATGGGACGGGAATTTCTTCAACACTGCGTGATAAAGATTATAGAAAGCGTAAAAGCTCACGCTCAAAATTATTAAGAGGACTGATCCGAAAATCCAGGACAAGAAATTGCCGTCTATTATGTCGGAAGTCTCTTTTCTTTTTCGGGCGCTAATTTCTCCCAGTGTCGTGCCCTTTCGCTCCTCCATGAGTTTTTTCATATTGGCGAGCTTCTCTCGCAATTCATCCACTGATTCGGCGATCTCCTCGATTGACTCTTCGGTGGGTAGATCTGTAACTTATGCAAGTTTGATATTATCGCGCAGAGACAAGCCGTTTTTGATTAAGCAAACATATGAATAATTATATATATAATTAAAAATTAAAAATTTAATTAAAAAATGTATATATATGTATATATATGTGAGTGTGTGTAATAGATGTATATAAAACATTGAAAAACAACTTTTCTTGAGATATTTATTAATTCTATCTTTTGATTTCTTTTAATTCGATATATTAAGTTATGTAAACACATTTCTTTCAATAAAACAAAAAAAAATATAGGGTATATTTATTAGATAAAAATTATGCTGTTTTCTTAGAAAAATTAGTGTTAATATCGAATATCTATATTATAATATATATCTCGTCTCAAATAATGTAATTTTCGACTACTCCCTTTTACGGAATTTTATTCGGAGCAATGTTCGAGGTTGGTGACGCTTCAAGTAATTGATCATTTTCATTCTTTAATAACTTTCTAACGTTTAAATAATCGAAAAAATATATAAAATAATATTAAAGATTGAAAAATACACTCACCGGCGATACCTGGCACGCAAGTATGTGGCATGGTTTTTATGATCTTGTTAGACGATGCGTCCTGCTTTTTTGATTCCGATCTTTGGTCCAAAATGTGACAGTATTGATCATCCAGCATCCCGCGACATAGCGCAGTCTCTGTTCTCAATACAGTGGAGATAGCGACGTGCAAGTATTAGATTTTCCACCGACAAAAAGAGTTAGAGAGACAACACATGTAAGGATTCGGAAATCTTATATTCTACCCGTAGAATAAGTAACGTCTGATTATCAAGATAAAAAGAGCAGATTTCTTTGTCTCAATGGATCAATTAAGTGCTACTCTATTCCAGATAAGATTTCCGAATGCATCCTAAGAAGAGTATTTATTTCTTTCTAACTAAAGAAAGTAAGGGTAGTTAAAACCACTGATTGTGAGCAGAAGACGCGAATGAATGAGAATAAGAGATTCGTCTTATTATATTTCCTCTTTTCTTTATTTTATTCTCACTAATATTGCAAAATATTAATTGTAATAATAATTGTAAGCATTGAGGTCGCTCGGTCTATTTTTATTACATACTTATATGTTTACGCTTACAATCTATCTTTTTTTTCACGTGATACACAAGCAGGGTTATGTCGTTTCTTTATACTCATTTATATTACATGAATTACATTCATCATTTTTTATAAGTTTTATCTCCATTTATTATATCAATATATTTACTGTAAATATAAAATATATATGTACTCAATTTCTCTCCCCTATTCACTGGTATTTGTCCAGTTAGGTTTGTTGCTGTTCAATTGTTAATATTTGCCAGCATAAAAATACAAGCAATATAATCTTTACTAAAGCTTAATTATTAACTTCAATAACTTTTTTTTCAAAAACTGCTTGAGAAGCTAAACACTGCAGACTTATATTAAAAAATTAATTTAGTTATTTAAGCAAGATATATGATATAATAGTAATTTACATTTATCTAAAAACGCCCTATATCTTTGATTTCAATGTCACTTCTAACATCACTTTACGATGCCCATGCTTCCAATTCTTTCAAATCATCATCTTCTTCTGGTTTAGCTTCTAAAAAATAAAATTACAATATTTTATATTGTAATACTACAATACCATAAATTATAGTAATACTTATTGCTACTTTGTGTCAAATTGGTTAAAATTTTTCTAAACTATAATGCCTAAACTATAATTCTAAACAATATGCCTTATAGAAGAATAATAGTTACTTGTGCGGGTCTTATTTGGTACAACAGGAACTGAAGTTGGCACTGCTGGCAGTTCATCTGTTGTTGTATCAATACCGAGTAATTCTTTGTCAAGCTGTTCTTGTTGAAGCTCCTCCAACTCTCTTTCTAGTTCATCCTCATCGGCATCTTGGCCAAATGCTACTGGATTAGATATGGCATCAGAAATTTCTCTGGCCACATCTTGTTGTTCCGCTATGTCATCCATCATATCGTGCACTTGGTCAACATCCCTGAAATAGAAACAAAAAATAATTATACTCTAATCTGGATAGACGCATAAATTATTATACGATTGTCAAAATATACAATCGTTACTTATTACACTATTTTAGATATGATACATATGATAATTATATAAATAAAAAAATATCTTACATATGCTGATGCGCAGCCTTCATTGCATCTGCAGCACCTTTCATGGTGGTAAGAACAGCAGTATTTGTGTTTGCACTCTCCAGTGCTTCTCTTTGCATTTCAATTGTAGATAGCGTACCATCAATTTGCTGTAACTGCTTTTCATATCGCTTTTTTCTTTTCAATGCTTGGATAGCAGCTAAAAAAAGATATGTTAACGCTCGCTCAAACTATTGTTCATACCATGACAAGTTAAATTATTTACACAACTATGTAAGACTATACAGATATTAGTCGGACGCAAAGTAGATGACCATAATTCAACACAATAGTGAATTACGAATGAAATGAATCGACAATGTATAAATATTGTCACGCGATGACAGTTGAATTGTAAAATCTAATTTAAAACCCACGAAAAGAGACTCGATTTGCAGAAAGAGCGAAATTATTATTACCTCGCTTATTTTTCGACGCGTTTTTTTTTGCTGTCAACACTTCATTATCTATTTTAGTCTCTAGAAATTCCTGTTTCTTTATTAACATATCCTCCGTCTCGCGCAATTTCTGAATCGCCTCGGCCGTTGAAGGAGCAGCTGCCTCCTTCTTGCCGCCGAATACTTTGGTGAAGAAACTCATCGTATTGTGCTTTTTTCAATCTATTGAATATTTAATTATTATTCCCGATCGTGAGAAACACGAGCATGTATTTCGAAATCGAAACCGAAAATTCACCCACTTCTACGATACTACGGTCGCCATCTCCTTTTCGCGTTTGACTTGGTTTGACTTGTGCAGTTGCATACGTCATATAGATGTATTCCTTTTAACTACGCAATCTGACACTCTCTACACTTAAGATGAAACAAATACACATCCATGCGTTAGAGAGAAAAAGAGAGAATTGTAAGAAAGTACAGAGAAAATGCAAGTAAGAACATACTTTTTTCGTGACTCATAGTGTAGTACATATATATATACATATATACATATGTCACTGCTTTTTACTTTAATCTAAATATCTAAAAACTTTCGATTATATGAGCCGTTTATTTTGAAAGTGGCCTAAGTCCATTTGTCAATTATTTCCGGTTGCCCGTGGTTACATGTACAACTTCAAGTTATTTATCAATAAAGTATTTGAGGTTACTTATATTCCGAGTAGATACGATAATTCTGTACACATAAGTTTTCAGAGTTAGTTCAATAAGTGAGCTGTTTACTTTGAAAGTGGCCTAAGTCCAGTTATACTTAAATTAAGATATTAATTATTGATAATGTCCGAAGGCAGTGATGAAGGTAATTTTAATTAATTAGTATTTAACAAGTTAACCTCAGTTTTTGGACAATTGCTTTAGCTGAATAATCAGTACGTTTAATTAATGCAGTTAAACAAATTAAATATAAAACTTGAAATCAATAAACTGGTTAAAAATATGTTGGATGCGTTTTGTCAGAAATGAACCGTATAAAATTTTCTATAAGACATCAATGAATGAGAATGAAAATTTTAAAGTCCTGAATTTATTACCACGTCGGGGTAGACCAAGAAAGTTCGAAAATATTGTATTGACACCACTGTATAAAAATATCAGACAAATTACAACAGCAAAATTCAAGGACATAATTGACCTATTACGATATATACCACCGGAACATCATGATTTCTTCAAATCCCTTTCACACACACAAAATGTAGATGAGTAGTAAATTGTTTTGTAATTTATGTTTGTACGTTGTAAGTTATGTTTGTAATTTTGTACGTTATGTAGTTAAAAAATGTTTTGAATCGCATAAATTATGTTTTTGAAGTGTTGTAAAGATATGTAAAATAAATTGAGTATTGTTTTTTTCAATTTGAAACATCTTAAATTATGTTGAATGGACTTGGGATCCTTCAAATTTTATAACGAATCTGGTTGTTAATCTTGAAAGTGGCCTAACTCCATTCTTGGTAAGAAAACGCATATTATTCACTTAATAATTGCCATTATTTTAATAGGAACTTTAAATTTAACACCTTTAGATACACTTAAGCAGTATGACTCATTAGTATCCTGTACGTATATTTTTAATTGCATTGAAACACAAACCCTTAAATATCTCAATTTAAGTATAAATGGACTTAGGCCACTTTCAAAATAAACGGCTCATATATTCTTTTTACAAAATATTTCTAAAAAAAAGATAATTCATGAAATCTTAATAAAAGTCACTCTCTAGATTTTAAATCGCACTGAATATATAAAAAAAAACATATACTTTTCCCAAATCAAAATTTAAAAGCTGGTCAAAGATGTATGAAGTAAATTTCAATATAAAAGAAAGTGCTGAAATTTTAAAAGTATATATATTAAACTATAGTTCATTTAGTTCATTTAGCATTTTATTTCCTAAATTTTGAGCACATATTTATTCTCTGGTTGCATATATTATTTCATTAAATCCTTTGAAAATTATATAGGCTAATATTAGTAACAGATTTTTATAGAGCTGTATCACATATCCAAATATAAATATGTACTAACAATAAATATACATAACATATACAGAATAATGAGATATTTTGTAATACGAATTTTGAGTGAGAATCTGAAATACATCATATATAAAAATAATAAATTATCATAAATTTCTTTGTTATAAGAACAATAAGTCATGTTTGTATAAAACTTATAATTCTCCAAAAGTCTCATCTATATTTAGCATAAACCTGTATTAATTTTTCTTTTATATTTTATAAAAAAAAGTGATAAAAAAATTTGTTGTTATTCCAGGAGAAGAAATAACAGGGTATTTTATATACAAGACAATAACAGTATATATAATGGTTTGCGCAAATTCTAATGCGCACTTTCTTTAATTTATTGACAAGAATAGGAAAGAAATCCTATGACTTTTCCTTTGTACTGAACAATTGTACAGAATATAAGAATAGAAGAGGTTTTGATCTTGCTTAGTAAGATGAGAAAACAAATATATTTGTATTAACACTTTGTGTTTTACTCAGGATTACTGCTTGCAATAATTAATAACAATCAATATTTCTTGTTTATGGGAAACTGATTGTATTAAAGTTCAATACAATGTCTCTTATGTATGAGTTTTGACATAAGAGTAAAAATTAATCAACTAGTAATATGCATGTTAAATATTGTGGAAATAATAATATTATATTTTCTTCCCAGATATAGGGCTCCAACTTCTTCAAAATCAGATAAGAGATTGGATATTGAACACTTATTTGAACTTTGTTCACGCATTACAATATAATTTGTACCATTTTAATGTCTAGTTTGATTAACTGAACAGTAATTTACGATTTTTCTTCTTTAGTATCACGAATATTAAGTTCATAACTTAAACACATAATAATGGACTATATAGAATAGTCCAGCAGTTAATTGAGAAATGCATTAATAAGCCATTTTAATGGTTATTCGATAACCAGTAAATCGGAATAATTATATCTGCAACCAGCTGCTTAGAAAGAATTACATTACATCATCAATATGTTCTTACACTAGACATGCATTTTGCTGCCTTCAACAATCTCATATATGTAACAGCGATAATTTAAGCGATTTTGCATCTTTTAAATCATTTCAATAATGCATTGTTCAATTTTTACTAAAATAAGTTGCAAATACAATATTTATTATTTATAAAACATTGGTCATTCTTATATAACCAATTCTGCTGATTTTCTTATTATATAATTACAAATGTGTTACATTATGAGATTATTGATCAATGATCCCTATCACCATTTTGTACGATAAGGCTACTCTGTAGATTTAAAGATATATAACAGATGTTGGTTATATATAAATGGCGTCTTTCTTGCAGCAACACGAAAGAACAATTTCAAATGTCGTGTTTAAATAATATATAATCTTAAACATTATACATATTGTGCTTCTTGGGCGTGCATCTTGACATTTGTCATAAATCGTTAATAATATTATAATAAATGCGTTAAATCAGTTAGAAAGGTACAAATTGTTAGCAGAATTTTAACAATAAATGATGTAATTTATTATCTTTACAAGAAAATTTAAACTGTTTCAAGATTTAATATTTTAATATTTTCTGGTTGAGATTCAGTCTTATAAACAAAAGAAGGTATCCATACACATTTTTTTAAAAAAGCAATCTAAACTTACATAGAGAGAAATTATCTTATCTTATATTACATTTTTGCATTATTGGGTATAGAAGCAACCCTTTTTAATCAAAGTATGATTACAACTGACAACTTAAATTTTTATTTTGACCGTTGACGAAAAATGGAAGCTATGAATTTTTTTTTTTTTTTTTTTTTTTTTTTTTCCAAAATATGTATGTTCTGACAAATGTTAGGAAAGAGATTTTGCCTTTCTTTTTCTTCATATAAGAAAAACGTTATTTGAAATTCTATGTGCAATAGACAAGGCATTTCTTTAAGAATATTTTAGACATTTTGCATCTAAAATGGTTAAAATTTATATGCATATATATATAATACAATAAAATACAAATCATTGATGAAAAATCCTGTAAAATAATGTGATCTAGTATAAATATAAAATAACGGCAGTAAATCGATGGAATACACATATTTTTTTACGCATCTTCTTTCTATACACATAATCTATGCTGGAATGAGCGAAGAAATAATTCAAAATTACTAATAAATTAAATACCAAAAATCTGGATGCAGGATGCTCTCATGAAACTTTAGAAAGGCAAAGTCTTTTACAAAATGCATACATTACTTATATAATGCTCATCGATCGGCGGTAGCGTTTTCTAGTATTGGTTATAACAACAGGAACCGATACAGGGGCGGGAGGGGTTACAGGTGTAACTGGCGTTACTGGTGTAAGAGGAGTTAGAGGAGTTTCAGCCATTTGGGCTGAAGAGGGGGGCCTGAGCTACCAAATGTAATTCTCAGTTTGTGGGGCTCGCATTACTCCCACGCCTCCGCCAAGTCTCCTGTAATTCATACAACCACATAGCTTCCATTGATTCTGTTCCGGATCGTATACTTCGATTGTTTTCAGATACGCAGTTCCGTCGAATCCGCCCACCGCGTACAATTGACCATTTACTACCGCCAAACCCACCTGAGATTCATGAAGACAACTATTAATATTTATATATTTACTGTTGTACATAGTTATACATGAATTATAAAATAATTCAAATACATTAATAATTCATTCGCAAACAAATCATACATGATACATACATTCTGATATTTTAATATATCTGTAATAAACAAAAAAAATGAACTTACTCCACTTCTCCTAGATGTCATCGCTACTATAGGACTCCAGGAATTCGTATGGGGATTGTAACGTTCCGCACTGGAGAGCTCCATACAATCGTCTCGTCCTCCCACAGCATAAATTAGATTATTAAATACAGCACAGCCTAGATGCTTACGTCTTGTAGACATCGGTGACACTTGTGACCATTTATTTTGTCTCGGATCATATCTTTCTACCGTATTGAGAGGTGATTGTCCATCAGACCCGCCGATGGCATATAAATAACCTCCGAGCACAGCAACCGCTACTCCTAATCTTCTGGTAGTCATTGGTGACACTTTAGACCATTTATTTTCCTTAGGATCGTATCTGCAAAAAATTATACATTAGTATTATTTTACATATTTATATGTTAAATGTTTATTGGAAAATTATTAATACAGATACTTGCCTTTCCACATGATTAAGGCATTGCACTCCATCCTGGCCACCAACTGCATACAGAAATCCATCTAACACAGCGACACCCACACTGGTTCTGCAGGAAGTGGTAGGGGCAACATCACAAGACCACTGATTCGTTTGTGGATCATATCGTTCAATGCTATTTAAGTAGCTTTGTCCGTCGTGTCCGCCGACCGCGTACAACAAATCATTTAATACCGCTACACCCACTCCGCATCTTCGTTTGCTCATAGGTGCGACCATTTTCCAATCGGCAGTATTAGGATCAAATCTTTCGACGCTAGCGATAGCATCACCAGAACACCATCCACCAACAGCGAACAACACCTCTCCTCGTCTCGTAGGTTTTCTGGGTCTTGTTCTAGGTCCTTGCATCAACGGTCTTTCTTGCGGCAAAAGCAAATAATTCTTCGCTTCGTCCACCAAGTCTCTACAAGCGTCATCGGAACGAACTAACAAATCAGACCCGACGGTACCGACTAGAAATTTCGGACTAAGTAACGGCAATCGCACATGCTGCAGAACTTGAGATAGATGTTGTCGTCTCTCCGTGACATTATATTTGACCCAATTCATCACGGCGCTAAATACTTGCTCCTCCGTACGTACATTTAATTCATCCGATGAAATAATGTCCACCAATTGGCCAACAGGTAGTAACAAAAATTCTTCGCTTTCCATTACCTGAAAAGCACATAAACTCGTAAAATCATAAGTATTTTCAAATTCGAATTTAACTAATGTTTATTTTTCTTGCACATACCTCTTGAAAATTATGTTGAGTGAACTTGTCGGCAATACGCAGAAGTTCGCGGCACGAATGGGTATCCGCAAATGCTCGGATACCCAAGCAATTTGACGGATCTAATTGGCGTTTGAGAAATTCGCAACATATATCTTGAATTTCTGCTAATTGAAGAAGGCACGCTGCTGGAAGGAGAGTTTGAACATTTGCTTCTTCGACGATAATGTGAGAAGTGTAACAAAAGTCTATGAGTAATTCCATAGCCATCTCGTCTATATCGCGTATTGTTACTTCAGTTTGTCTAGATTCCGCCAACTCCCCAGTAAACATTGCCCTAAAGATAAAAATTTAATTTGTATATGTGTTACATTACAGATTCTTGCCATAGCTCTTGAGTAATAAAAAAATATTAATTGCATATGACATTACCTGAAGTATGGACTACATGCTGAGAGAATGACACGATGTGCAAATATTTTTCTGGAGCCAACATTGAGAACGACATCGCACAGTTCCCGATGACGCCGAAGAACATTAAGCTCAGTTAGAGTTGCACGAGGATGCTTCTCAGAAGTATGACTGAGGCGTGCTGGGGAAGGAGCGCGTTCTACAACAATTTCACCCATCCTCTGTGAGGATGGCGCACCCACAGCTGCTCTCCCCGAGGCACCCCTGGTCCCCCCGGCTAGCTGGAGGCGCAGCGGGGGTGACGCCCAGCCCCACACGGAATCTATCTGCAACACCATTCACCAACCACCGCAGGTCTCAAATGTGCCTGCAGCGGGTTCCTTAATATTGTAGTTTTCCTATAGTGACATGAAGATGATGTAATGTCGCGTGAAATATATATCGTTAAGTAAATCAGAAAAAAGATTATATTTGTTGTTTATTATTACTTTATACTTGTATAAAGATGATGTATGCTTATATAAAAGATACGTTATATTTTAGGAGAAAATATAATAACGAATAGAGAGAAATATATGTCTACGAAATAGTCATATCTATTAAAGCTATATGATAAGCATATGAGTCATCTGGATATAAGCTATTGAAAATCAATTTATCATACTGAATTCTTGCAAGTGATAACAGTTATTCTTCTTCACAAAAGTTGTACACAAAGTGTTTCTTATCTTTTAACATTTTTTTTAGATCTTTGATTTCTATATATATGATTATACATTCCATAATTTAAAAATTTATGTAATGTAAGTTTTAAAGATTCACATTTACAAAATAGAATATATTACAATATAGAAAAAATATTAAATTTTCATTTACATTTGTTAAGATTTTGGCAAATAGTGTAAAGCATAAAAAAAAAGAGAAAGAAAAATACATTACTATTCCAATCCAAATAGATGAGAATGACTCATAAGTACACAATTTTTCGCAATATCTCCAAAGCCTCTTTACGCGCTTCGTCTTAAAAAGGATTAAGAAACACACGTAAAAAAAAAATTTATATTTATATGATTCCAGGGGGACAAGCATAAATACTTAATGCAGGAGTGGGAAAGTCATTAGGATCCGTACGTACACACTTTGCTTTCTCCGGAACCGCCAGACGATATCAACAAGAGAATTATCAATGAACTCGACTTGCTTTCGCCTCGCCGTTTTTGCATCAGCGTAGGCGCCTGTCGCAGAACATTGAACGTTGCCAATGTCCGTCGTTGACGTTCCCCCGTTCGGAGCTAAACCGCGGACTTTGACTTGCACTGGGTCGCGCCGCGAGCTATCACGAGGGTGCTCTCATTTTGATGTTTCTCCGTGATGATGCACGGCACATCGGTTACCCCAGCACCCCATCCGCTCATGAACTCAACCACCGAGCTCCGAAAAGGAGGAGGGAGGGGAGAAGCTTCAGGGGCGCCCTCGCAATCGTGTGAATGCATCGAGTTCGAGTTTCGATTCTCGAAGTATAGCGTTTCGATAGATTTCGAAATTATAGTCAAGAAATCCGTCGCGCCGGATCGTATGGAGTCGCGTTCGACTTATAACCAGCGAATCTCTCGTGAAATGTCATATATTGTGTATCATAATGTGTTAAATGTGCACATTATGTATACGATCGATCTTATACGCCAATATTAATGGTAATTTCGGTTTGGACGATCCGCTTCTGTGTGTGAATCCATTGGCGCCGTACCGTATGCCCATAAGGCACTGAAGCTTGCAAGAACATTGCTGCAACATTGTAATATTGCATATTGCAGTTTACTGTTGCAGAAATATTGCAAAGACATTATTTTACAATATAACTTTAGCAATGTTACAGCAACATTCCGAAAATATTACAAAAAAAGTATTCAATAATCGCTAGTTCATTCGTTTACCACTATGCGGTGCATGTTGCGCTATCTATTCCGCATTTAATTTTTAATCATGATGATTATATAAAGTTTACAAAGAGCGTAAGAGAGTAAGATTAAAAAGATATAATAACTATTTTTGTTAATTTAAGTCGTATGATATGACCCTAATACATGGGCTCAGACATTGGACTAAGAATTCTTTTAATAGTTTCCATTCTTATATAAAATCAAAAATTTGATAATAGTTTTCTAATATGCAAGATACTTCAGATTTTAATAAATAAATTTTGAGATTATATAAAGACAAGAGAGATATGAACAAACTCATTGTATGCGAAAATTCACCACAATCTTTTTGCATCCGGATATCTGAATATTTCGGATACAAAGAAATTGTGAATTTACGCAATTGCAAATTGAGTTTTTTCTTATTTCTCTTAGATATTCTCTGTCACTGAAGGAAGTCGAATGTGTACCGAAAAATTTACATTTTATAATTTCGTTATTATTATAATACAGAAAAACTATATACAGCTAGATCCTGACTCTTATAGGCCTAATTTCTTATTATTTTTTTCATATGTTAAGGATATTATGTCGATAAATATACATAAAGCATTATTGCATATATATTATATTGCTATGTTGCTGCAATATTATATTGCAATATTTCTGTAGGCAGACATTTTACTGTCGCTGCAATATCATAACAACGTTGCAGCAACATTTCGCAATGTTTCTGCAATATTGCAATCTTGCAGAAAAATGTTGCTGCAATGTTATTGCAATCTTGCAGTGCTGTATGGGTGGGCATCCCCGTATTCTTCAGCTCATCTTCCCGCCAAAATGCAACAAAAACTCAATTTCTGCACAATTGTTATCAGGTATGTATGTATTTCGTTGTTCTGCTAATAAATATATTAGTTATAACATTTGAATAATGTAGTGATTTGATAACCACATATTTTATGCCATTTTCTAATTTTCCAATGCTTTGCGCATTGATAGAATTTGTTATTAAAAACTATATAATTATAGTAAATTTTGTTGTTTCCCGAGGTTACAATTATGATATCAATAAATCATCGAAAAAATCGATCGTGTTTGCGACACCCGCGAGGTAAAATAAAGATAACGCTTTTTTAATTATAAAAGTAACTTTTAATTATAAAAGTAATAATAAATTTTAATTCACATATAACAATGTAAAGAATACTGTTTGAATATTGTCGGCAATCGTTTTAATTAATTAATTTATTTCCATTTATTATTAATAAAATTAGATCAAAATTATCAGGGTTGGGAAGTAACGCGTTACTTGTAACGCCGTTACCGTTACAGTTACTTTTTTTCGGTAACTGTAACGGTAATGGCGTTACAAATTTTATTTGTAACGGAAAAAGTAACTTCGTTACATTTTTCGGTAACGAGTAACGAATTTAACAGTTACTTTTATCGTTACTTTTTTCAAATTTTTTGATTTATTTAAGATATTATTCTTGCTATTGTGCGTGATAAAATTTTTATCTTAACCGTAAAGCCGTAAGCAAATCGACCAATTAGCATTCTTATTATGTTGTAAAAATGCTTGAATGTGATTGATCAACTTATGGCTCTTGCAGACCAGTGCGATGACGCGACGCGCGATATCCAATGAGAGCTTTATCTTTTCGGAAAAGCAGAGCTCTCATTTACTACCAGTTCTAAGTACCTTGCAACGAAAATTAGAAAATCTCAATAAATCTGACCTTATAGATTGCCATTCATTAGTTGAAGCTATTCAGCAAGGTTTAAATAAAAGGTAACTTATTAATTTGATTAATACATATGTTATTTAATTTTACATAAGGATTTAATTGAAAAATATTATTTTATTTTAAACTATTGATTCAAAAGTATTAATTTCAATAAAACAAACAATGTCGCTTAATTTATTATATTTGATTTTAGATTTCTTACAATATTTGAAACAAAAGAATTAATAATAACAGCATGTTTACATCCAAAATTTAAGTTAAACTGGTTAACCGGAGAAAAAAGAAAACGTGCTGAAAATTACTTGGAGGATTTATTGGGAATTCGATCTACTGAAAATTCTTCAAAAGCTGGAAAATCTGACGATCACGATGATTTTTTCATTTTTGAGCAAAAAACGGTGCAAAATGAATCTGAACAAGAAGAATTGCAACGGTTTTTAAAATCGAATAATTGTAATATAGAAATGTTAAACGACTATCCAAAACTTAAAAAACTTTTTATTAAATATAATACAGCTCTACCAAGCAGTGCATCTGTAGAAAGAATGTTTAGCATCGGTGGCTCTGTATTAACACCACAAAGAAGGCATTTAAATGATGATACTATGGAGCAACAAATTTTATTAAAAATTAATAAAGAATTTCGATAAAATTTAATCATTTATTTTGTAATAAACCTTGAATGAAATCTTGCTTACAATTTTTTAAAAGTTTTTCTTATGCAAAATAATTTATTAATTTGTATTGTAAAAAAGTAACGGAAATTGTAACGACTCGTTACTTTTTAGTAACTGTAACGGTAACGAGTTACTTTTTAAAATTGGTAACGAGTAACGGTAACGAGTTACTTTTTAGAAAAAATAACGGTAACGGTAACGAGTTACTTTTATAAAGTAACTTTCCCAACCCTGAAAATTATATTTATAAAAATAAATTTCCTATTTTTGTGTATGCTGAATAAAACTCAGTCAATATATATATCCATATTCTATATTACTGACAATCGATTATATCAACTTCTCCAATTATCCTCGACTCATTAAGTAACCTCATTTGATAATTAAATTTTTTCGAAATTTTCGTTTGCGTTTCTACAGATGGCAATATAAGTATCATAAATTTTTTCATTCCGTGTGTATATGAGAACTTTTCCCTATATATATATGTATATATATATATATATATATAATTCATACACAAAGAAAGTTATTCATAAATTATATAACAATAATAATACTTTGAATATTTTTTATATAACAGAAGTATCATTCATTATAAATATACCTATTTATTAATTAAATATAATAATATAATATTATAATATAATATTAGAATGCAAAGAGAGAACATTATTTGTTTTTCTTTTAATTTTATGAGTTTTTGACAAAATTAAAAAATAATATAGCAAAATGCAATAACTTAAGCTATTAACAAATATATTCTCTTAAAATTAATTAAAAATGTACAAGCTATCAAATATACAAATCTATTTTACAAAGCCTCATTAGGTATATGTGATTGAGAGAAATTTAATTTGCAGTACATCATTTGATAAATAATAATAAAAAATCATAATAAAAAATATATACATTATGCTTCTTTTTTATTTTATTATTATTTTACGACAAAAGAAAGAAAGTATAGTAGCTTTATCTAATTTTAGCGCAGAGTAAAATTGAAATGTCTGTTTGACTTTTAGAAATATTAAAATCCCAATCCGTTAATTATTAAGTGACAAATTTGGCGGTATCCAGCTTTTTACGCTCGGTGATCTCAGGGGTTCGCTTGGTACGTGGCGGTATGAAGAAGAAGCGCGTAGTTTACGTCCAACGAACGTACATACTTTCGGCAAGGGAATGTAGAAAGGGGGGCAAGAGGCATCTTGTGCCAGCTGTCCAATGTTCTTTCAATTTGGAAAAGCGCGAGTCATAGGACTTCAGCGTTCTTCTCTTTTGTCTTTCGTTCGATTAAAGATAGCACATCCTTATATATTATATGTCCTCGCACACAGATAATTCTATAATCCGGAAATATTATGCGAGAATGACTAGTATAACCGAAGACCACAGGTGCGGTTTCATTGTCCGACTATGCTTCATGACATTATATGGATTTAAGAGAGAATGCGAGCGTAATTGCAAAGGTGCGTCTTGAGAGAAAAATAAATTGAAAATTCATGATTCTGTTATATACAAATAAATTATATATGTATATATATCTGCATTTACATAGATATGTATGAAGCATTCGAAAGTAAGATTTATATAGATAATTTTGTATAGATAATTTGAGATGGTTAAAACTCTGAAAAGTGTTTTTCTATTAACAATCGCGAAAAATCCGATTCATGTATATATACAATCTATGTTCCTTCTTCTTGCTTTAATCTGCATTCTATAAACGTGTTATTTACGTGTGTGTTTCATATATTTTATATACAATGAACCAGGGTTGGGAAAGTTACTTTATAAAAGTAACTCGTTACCGTTACCGTTATTTTTTCTAAAAAGTAACTCGTTACCGTTACTCGTTACCAATTTTAAAAAGTAACTCGTTACCGTTACAGTTACTAAAAAGTAACGAGTCGTTACAATTTCCGTTACTTTTTTACAATACAAATTAATAAATTATTTTGCATAAGAAAAACTTTTAAAAAATTGTAAGCAAGATTTCATTCAAGGTTTATTACAAAATAAATGATTAAATTTTATCGAAATTCTTTATTAATTTTTAATAAAATTTGTTGCTCCATAGTATCATCATTTAAATGCCTTCTTTGTGGTGTTAATACAGAGCCACCGATGCTAAACATTCTTTCTACAGATGCACTGCTTGGTAGAGCTGTATTATATTTAATAAAAAGTTTTTTAAGTTTTGGATAGTCGTTTAACATTTCTATATTACAATTATTCGATTTTAAAAACCGTTGCAATTCTTCTTGTTCAGATTCATTTTGCACCGTTTTTTGCTCAAAAATGAAAAAATCATCGTGATCGTCAGATTTTCCAGCTTTTGAAGAATTTTCAGTAGATCGAATTCCCAATAAATCCTCCAAGTAATTTTCAGCACGTTTTCTTTTTTCTCCGGTTAACCAGTTTAACTTAAATTTTGGATGTAAACATGCTGTTATTATTAATTCTTTTGTTTCAAATATTGTAAGAAATCTAAAATCAAATATAGTAAATTAAGTGACATTGTTTTATTGAAATTAATACTTTTGAATCAATAGTTTAAAATAAAATAATATTTTTCAATTAAATCCTTATGTAAAATTAAATAACATATGTATTAATCAAATTAATAAGTTACCTTTTATTTAAACCTTGCTGAATAGCTTCAACTAATGAATGGCAATCTATAAGGTCAGATTTATTGAGATTTTCTAATTTTCGTTGCAAGATACTTAGAACTGGTAGTAAATGAGAGCTCTGCTTTTCCGAAAAGATAAAGCTCTCATTGGATATCGCGCGTCGCGTCATCGCACTGGTCTGCAAGAGCCATAAGTTGATCAATCACATTCAAGCATTTTTACAACATAATAAGAATGCTAATTGGTCGATTTGTTTACGGCTTTACGGTTAAGATAAAAATTTTATCACGCACAATAGCAAGAATAATATCTTAAATAAATCAAAAAATTTGAAAAAAGTAACGATAAAAGTAACTGTTAAATTCGTTACTCGTTACCGAAAAATGTAACAAAGTTACTTTTTCCGTTACAAATAAAATTTGTAACGCCATTACCGTTACAGTTACCGAAAAAAAGTAACTGTAACGGTAACGGCGTTACAAGTAACGCGTTACTTCCCAACCCTGCAATGAACTATAATGATAGTATCTATCAAATCGACGAATGGTATCACAGATCATATTTTCTCGCTGCATTGGTATCTGTGCAAATTAATTCAACAAACAGGGCGATGACCAACCAACGTCAATAATATTGATCCATCTCGCTGTACGTATTTCTTTTTTTTTTTTAAGGGAGAAGGATAAAGTTATTATTTACTGCGTCCCGCAGATCATTGATTTATGGTTTATTGCGGTTTATCGGTCGGTTTGCGCCATCGATTTGGCGGCCTTGGCAAAAGATGCTTATCGCAAACGTGCGTGGAGTGAGTTGTCAGTGTAATTTTAAATTTGCGACGCGTTGTATTGCTATTACGGGTACGGGTTTGATCCTTTTAAACGACGTTACTGCGATTTTCGTAGTTAAACATGATGCCTTCCGAGCATCTTATAATCTGCACTGAAATAAAGCCAGCAGCGATTCAGCACCGGTCAAATAGCATACCCTTTATTCGTATTACTCTTTTATATATCGTATACTTTTATATACTATATTAATTTTTTTTTCTTTTTTTCTTATATAAGTTACAAAAATATTACGAGTAGACGAAATTTAAAGAATAAGAAAAATTACTTTCTTTTTTAAATAATATTTAAAAACAAAAAATACTGCATTCAGAGACTGAAGGTATACGATAAAATTTAAATCTCTAATAATGCTCACATTAAGATTAATACAATTTCATTAATTAAATAGTAGATTAAATTTAAAAGATGCTTTAATTCGACGGCGACAAAATGCAGAATATTATCTCTGAAATAAAAAGAAAGAAATAATTACAAAAATCGTCCAATGTACATTAAATGCATTTATGATTTATGAATGTGACACAACATGGACTACGCTCCATCGATCCGGGTAGCACGTGCCCGATCATAAGCGGGTGTAAATGAGTGGGCATAAAAATAAGTGTCGTGCAGTTGACGGAATCTTACTGACTATTCTTTTTCTCCCTTTCTTTTAAGACGCAGTTAAACAGAGAGACAGCTGAAGCTGCACATACGTGCATTATGTGCGTACGATCGCATAACTGATCATATGTACGCATTACGTGTACGTAGATTTATATATGTGCAAATGAATATATTGCGAGCACGCTTTTATAGGCCGCTTTAAAAGTCCTCTCATTTCCTTTCATTGGTGTTAAAGTAATGACAAAATTGCTGGAAAATAATTAATGTGTTTTCCAAGAAGATATAAAAAAGATATAAAAACCCAGACAGCACAAAACATCCTCAGGATCATCCTGAATATATCCAGGACGGTTCAGGACATTTGTAGGATGTTTGAAGATATTATTATAAATATATTTATAAAAGTTTAATATGCATACATAATTATTTTTAGTTGTGTCGGCTATTTTATATAATTTAGAAATCTTAAGTATTATAATAAGTATTAATGTCCTATAAATGTCCACTGGATAACCCCTGGATGTCTGTAGGATATATCTGCCCTGTCTATTATATTGGATGTCTTTTGGATTTCCAGAGGGCATATACATGTGCAATTAATTGTTAACGTTAATTTCGTTTAATATTAATAATTGAATTTGATGCGCACATTTTCATATATCGAAAATTATTATTTATTTAATATTTCATGAGAAATGTTACTGTTCGCAACATTCCAAAAATTTTACAAATAATAGTATTCAACCGCTAGTTCGTTGGTTTACCGCTATGCGACACGCGAACTCGTATTTGAGATTTGGTCATGAGAATTATATAAAGCTTGCAAAGAGCAACTGACAGGAAATTACAAATGTAATTATTTTTTATCAGTTCAATTTCTGATGCAATCCCAACATAGGGAATTCAGATATTGGATTGTTTAGAAAATATTGCACAACTCAAACCCGGGAGCCAAACCTAAAATATTCATGTACAGCACGAAAGCCTCAAATATTAAAGAACGGTGAACTATTTTTAATATTAGATTTTTAATATTGGCAGTAAATAACAAAACATAATTTTAATTTATATTTAAATTTTAAAATTTGCTCCTTAAAACATACGAAAAATATCCCTAACATATCCTATAAAAATCCTTAGGATGTTCCACAGGATCTCCCTGGATTCTCCAGAGGTTAATATACGGCTATCATTTACTCTTCCTCAGGACATTCAGAGGAGATCCGAGGATTACAATGGGATATCCTGAGGATATCCTACATGTATGTCCTGGATGCCCTTTGGACGTCCTAAGGACATCCTTGTGCTGTCTGGGAAAGATATAAAAAAGATTAGAATAATGTTATAATTTAAATATATCAAAAAGAAAGTATGACTCGCTCATATTTATTAAGTTACTTTCATTAAATCGATATATTGATTGTTTTATCAATCATTCCAATGTTTAAATATTTTGACTTATAATATAATATAGATTAGAAGTTTGTAGAAATCTAATTTTTATGTAATTTTTATGGGCTTGTAAAAAACGTATTTTTAGATAAATATATATTTTCTAGTGTGAAATACTTATGGACGTACAAGAACGGGATCTGATAAAGCGCGCAAATTAGTTATTATCATACACTTGCTGCCCAGTTTAAGGCGCATACGTCGGGGTTACCTTCGTAATTTCCAGACGACGATGATCTCTCATCGCCGGCCTGCACGCGCACATGATCGTGTTGCACAGGCGTATATATGCGTAACAAGCATATGCACCATCCGTCATCATGCAACCTGCGCTGGTTTTCCTCGCGTTTGTGTATATCTGATCAGTCGGCGAAAGTGAACGACGCGAGCTTGGCGTGAGCTTCTCGAAACTAAGTTTCGCAAGGTCATTGGGGTAATGTAAATGAAACCAGTTTAATGATGATCAAGAATCAGTTTTATTAATCATCTGGAAAAAAGAACTAGAACTTTATCAATTACAGCGAAATCTTAAAAATGGAATACTAATTAGACATAGAACATGATTACGATGAGTGAGATTATAGTTATTTTTAGATTACAATGTTAAATGTAATATACAAAAAAAATATATTTATTTATTTCAAGAAGATAAAATAATAGTTTTTTTGATAAAAAAATCAATGGCTTTTTTTATTCAAAAAACACACTTTCCCCTTTTTTGCTTTAGAGACATTTGTCGATAAGAAATTAATTATATTTCTCCAATTATAAATCTTTTGTAAACTATTTTATTTTATCATATAAAGTATAAAACATCAATTATTGAGTTAAGATGTGTTATGTCCATTTTGTATCTTTAATACAATATTAATCGTGCTTTAAAATTAAGGATTTTACATTACGATTTTATGTTTAATCAAAAGAAAGTTGCGTAAATATTAGATTTTATCTGAGTCTGAAGCAAATTTTTTCACGATAGAAAAGAGCGCGTTTTAATTCGGATAATTGCATATATTTCAATTTTGAAAAACATACATATATCGTGTTCGTGAATTTAATGTTTATATTTTAATGTTAATTTAGTATCTTCTTCTCTCTTTACTGTTTATATATATATTGTCTTTTATACCAAATAAACTTTTTCCAGCTAAATTAACTGATCAGTATCAAGTAATAAAATCTTTTCTTTGATATTCGCGATAATTTTACAATCATATATTCCAACTATGTATATATAAAAAAAGGAGCGCGATGGCTTGATTCGTCTAATTATAATTGCTCGATCACAAATATTTTACACAAAGTTCTTCCAACGTAATTTCTTAAGAGGAGACCGTTAAATTTTAATAAAAACGATCAAATAAATACAAGTTACGTCGAGAAACACAAGCATATAGAATTACTGCACCATATTGTATGATAAAAATTTATACATGCATTTAAAAACGCATGTAGGTATTTTTTCTCATATATTTTTAGTTGGTTATTGCTTGTATAACGTAACTTTATGGAGAATGCGTTACCATTTTTCCAACGTGATAATGTCTGTAATTTGATCGCTTTATAATTATTATAAGATTTATTTTAATATTATTAAAAGCTTTAATGTTATATTATATATTAATAATGTTCAAAAGTTAATTAATTTAAAATAAAATATGAATATTGCTTAATGAAACGCTTACTGGTTAGGAAAGTATCCTAGAATGTGTAAAAAAATCTTTCGGTACATCTTTAATACGTGATACATATAGATATTATAATAATATAATATCTATAAAAACATGTCTATGTTAAGTTGAAATTGATTTCGAGAAAAGATTACATCCTCTTTAGATGTACAATAATAACGATAGGATTATATTTATTATATTAGCATATTATTGTATTATAAGTTATTGATTTAACATTATATACGCGCTAACAAAAAAAAATTTATATATGCATTATTAAATCATTTTTATATAATAACAGTGGTTTGTCGCCTCTCGCATTAAAAGTAAATTTTATTTAGATCACACACGCACTTTGGATATCAATGTGTGCGAATTTCGTTCAAGTTTCCATACGGGGATCCTTAACAGCATCGCATCGGTCCATTTTTCAAGCCTGACGGTAATATCGAAGATTATATATTAAAGGGGATCGCTGCTGCCGCCTTCTTCGGTCGTAAAATGCATAAAAGTGCGAAAGTATGTTATTATGATTTCTTGACGGCCAAAGATTTCTCGAGTACTTCCGTAACCAGCAAGTGTTCCATTAAGCGATATTCTTAGATTACTTGGGATTAATTGGCTTTTGGATATCTAAACTATCAAAATTTTATGATATTAACATAAATCTCAAAATATAATTATATAAAGCGACAAAATTATGAGCATTATTATAAAAAATGGTAATTATTCTGCAACCATAAAATTACAAGCAATAAATAATTTAAAAACAATAAATAATCTTAATAAATTATAAACAAATTAATAAAAACTTAATTATGTTTATATGCGCCGAATCAGAAAATATTCGTACAAATTACAATCACTATATTCTCTTTTTTTTTCATTGTATTAAGACTAGTCGTACGAAAAGACAATACTGTAATGTAAGGAAACAAAAAATCAGTCAAACTAAAATTAGACATGGTCGGCACTGATGAAACGATCGCTCAGATATGGTAATAGTCAAGTACCGGGTATATTCATGGGCATTCCGGGAATATCAATGATCTCTCACGTACGATGTGTGTGTGTGTACGTTATGTACGTGTGTGTGTGTATGTTATGTACGTGTATGTGTACGTTACGTAGGTATGTGTGTGTGTATGTACGTTACATACACACACACGTACATACGTAACGTACGTACACACACGTACGTAACGTACGCACACACATACGTACGTAACGAACACACACACGTTCATAACGTACACACACATACATACGTAACGTACACACACGTACGTAACGTATACACACGTACGTAACGTACACACACACATACGTACGTAACGTACACACACACGTACATAACATACACACACACATACGTACGTAACGTACACACACACGTACATAACATACACACACACACATATGTATGTAACGCACACACACACGTACGTAACGTACACATACACGTACATAACGTACACACACATACGTACGTAACGTACACAAATGTACGTATCGTGCACACACACGTACATATCGTACACACACACGTACATAACGTACACACACACACACACACACGTACATAACGTACACACACACACACACACGTACATAACATACACACACACACACATACGTACGTAACGCACACACACACGTACATAACGTACATACATTCACATATGTACGTAACGGGATTGTCTCGATTGCGCACATTCCGATCGGACACGACAATATTTCCCCATCGGACACAGACCTGATCGGACACAGTCCCAATTAGACACAGGCTCGATCGGACACAGACCCGATCGGACACAATTCCGATCGCACACATATGGTTGCAATCGGACACAGGCCCGATCAGACACAGATCCTATCGGACATAATTCCGATCGGACACATATGGTTGCAATCATGATGTAATATAAGAATAGGTGAAACATCACGTATGCGCAGTAGTCTAATGTCTCGACCAATAAGAATTGGGTCCAAATACTCAAACATATGACTTGAACACGAAGTTAAAGAGGTTATATGTAAACATATAAGCAGTGATTTGACGTTTATGAATGCGTGATTTATATTAAACAGTAATATATTATATTTAACAGTGATTTATATTAAAAAGTGATACATTGAAAGTAAGTTATATTATAATGTGCAATGTAATGTGTAATGTTTTATAGTGTAGTGTTATGTAATCCTAGTATAATGTTTTTTTTTATTGCAGAAATTATGCCGGCGTATAATTAATTGTACCAGCCGCACAGACAGTGCACACAAAACAATAAAGTTATTTCGATTCCCGAAAGACAAATCCATTCGTCAGCAATGGATTAAAGCGTGTAGACGAAATGAAATAGATATAAATATTGATGCTGGTAAGTATGCGTACACACACACCCACACACCCACCCACACACACACACGACACACACACACACACATTATGTATTATATCATTAATTATACATTCAATATATATTGTAGCAAGAATATGCAATCTGCATTTTCAAGAAGGTTGTTTCGAAATAAAAATGGACAAAACCATGTGCAGAAAATGTGTCAGCGAAAGAAATACGTAGATTAAAAAAGAATTCCGTGCCAAGTTTATTATTACATTTAGAAAAGAAAAACAAAATGAAAGCAAAGTATATACTATATTTGTAAAACCTCTAATGTGATGTTTTAATTCTACTATAGACAAATACTTGTTTTTCAGAGTAAGAATGGGTATACTAACTTATGCTGAACTCGTAAAATATGCACAGCAAAAACAGCAGACACAGGAACATGAGCAAAATCTTTCAAATGAAATTGTTTGAAAAGAAAACATACAAGACATACAAGACATACATACAATGTACGGTATAATGTTTATATTAAACATAGGCCCTGCATACAATAAAGAAAATATTTAGAAATAAATATTAATTTTTAGAAATTTTATAACGGGGTTACTTTTCGCGAGTGCGTGGATGAGTTCGGTCGGGATCAAGGCTCGTGAAAAGGTAAGACACACGAAAGATTTAGTTAACAGATATCGTCTTTATTTGCCTCTTTCGGCAATGGTCGATTTATAATAATGAGCGCGCGACGGATGGTGCAACGCGCTAGATGCAATGCGCGTTCGTTATTCGGTGCGCGATGTTCGATATATCGAACTGCTTATAATATTAACGGCAAAGCCGTGTTTATTTTGACGGCACGCGAAACGCGCAAGAAGTCGGGCGCGGTCGGTCGGCGCGTGTACGGCAAGGCCGTGTTTATTTTGACGGCGCGCGAGACGCGCAAGAAATTGGACGCGGTCGGTCGGCGCGTGTACGGCAAGGCCGTGTTTATTTTGACGGCGCGCGGAATATAATGGAATATTAGGCGACAGGTATTTCGGCGTGGTGATTATAATTCGCAAGTATTAAAATGGTTAAATGGTTTTGATCGTTGTCGCGGGATTAATCGCGTATTCCCAGTGGTAGGGGAATGCGATCGGAGATCGAGTACCCTCGACCGGGCGGAGAACTCTACGTCCCTGCTTCCGTTCGCGGAGTTGAGGATAGCGCGGCGGAGTCGAGAAAACTTGACGGGGCAGCGAACTCGCAAACCCACGGTCCGGCTGGCTGGAGCGGTCGGATGATAGACCGTAATCTAGGAGAGCGGCGAACACTCCGCTCTCGTCGAGTTAGTCGGATTTGTGTCAGGATTTCGGAGACTGCACGGAAACCGAGAATGCTCGGCGGAGGCTGCGAACACGTCAACCTCACGTTCCGTCGTTGCTGCGAATTTCAGGAGCGGTTCTGGTACAGTATCTCGGAGCGTACTGCTCGAGCGTATTCAGGAATTGTTCTGCCCCCGAGATGCCGAAACGCTGTCTTTTTATACCCGAGCGTCTATCGGTAATTGCGTCGTTCGCCCCCGGGTGGGGATAACGACGCGTTGTTTTCGGCGGGTAATTACGGTAAACGCGTCGCTTCCTCTGGGCGAAACGACGCGGCGTTTCGGCGGGCGACGCTCGGGATCTTCCGGCAGCGTTCGGCTATCCTCGGTCTTCGGCGTAACGGCGGCCGTATAACGGCCGTACGGTTGTTTATCGCAACCGCGGTAATTTAGGTATTAAAAAGGGCGCTCGGCGCCTCTGCCACTGCCCGGCTGGTGTTCGCCGGGCGGCAGACTTCCGTGCCGGGTAACGATGGGGGGTGCATCGTTACAATTTTAAAATAATAAAATATAATAAAATATACATTTGTATTTTACAGGAATAGCGAAGATGTGAATGAACAAAATATATCCGCAGAAGAATTAAAGCAGCTGTTAATAAAAGAAAAGAAATAAAAGGAAATGTTACTGAAAGAGAAAAATGAATTATTACAAGAAAAGCAGACACTTCTCGGAGACAATGAAAAGCAAAAGGAAATCAATGAAAAGCAAAAGGAAATGTTACTGAAAGAGAAAAATGAATTATTACAAGAAAAGCAGACACTTCTCGGAGACAATGAAAAGTTAAAACAACAGATGGATGTATTAATGAAAAAGATAACAGAAAAAAAAGTAAAGAAAAAGATGATAAAGTGCCTATACATGTGTTGTAGAAAGTATTTACTACTGGACAAATAAAACTATTGACGTCTTCAAACACTAATACTCGCATAAAATGGTCTGCTGAAGATATCACGTCTGCTATTGCTTTACGATCCATAAGTCCAAAGGCCTATCGATACCTACGGAACGTAAAAAAAATGCCACTGCCATGTATGAGCACTTTAAATAACTGGGGTGTAACATTTAATATTCCACCGACATTCTAACAGATGTGCTCCACATTATGAAAGAGAAAGGGCAAAATTTGTGTACGGAAGACAAATTAACAGTTTTAACATTCGACGAATTATATATGTATTTCGAATAAAATAGATTTACATCGGAAAGAACAAAAGATATGGATCTAACAAAACCTGTCAATTTGTAATGACTCGAGGGTTATTTAATAAATAGAAACAGCCAATATATTACGAATTTGATAAGCCTATGTCTGCGCATACTCTGTTAACAATAATTAACAATCTTTATGAAGTGCAATATATTGTTGTGGCTGTGACGAATGACATGGGGCCCACAAACATGAAGCTATGGAATAAATTGAACATAGGAATTAATGTTACCACTCAGAAACACAATATACAAGAAACTATCCAAAAGCAACATTTTATTGAACATCCTGCTGACAGTTCGCTAAAAATATATTTTTTTGCAGATGTTCCGCATTTGTTGAAATTGGCACGGAATAACTTGTTCGACTCTGGCTTTACAATTAATGGCAATAATATAAACAAGACATGTTTAGAAGAATTATTAACACTTAATGCAGGAGAATTAAAAATAGCACATAAATTAAGCCAAGCACATCTGGACGTCAAAGGCTCACAGAGACAAAACGTAAAACTGGCTGCACAAGTGTTTTTGAATACTAATGCAATAGCAATACGTTGGTGTGGCGAACAGGGTTTACTTAAGTCTCTACAATGGAAACAGACCGCCGATATATTATTAATATTTAATGACTGGTTTGACCTGTTTAAGCAAATGTAAATATGGTCATAGTAACACCTCGCATGCATATGGTATGAATTTAGAAGAACAAAATACCATTCTCGATAATATGGATGATTTTATTCAAGCAATGAGAGTTGTAAAACGATTAGCATTGTTACAATTTCAAAAAGGCATTATATTATGCAACAAATCTCTACGTGATATGTTTGTATATATAAAAGAGCAACATTCATCAGAAGCGCGTTCAATTCAATATCTATTCACTAACAGATTAAATCAAGATCTTCTAGAAAATATGTTTTCTTATTTAAGAATGATGGGTGCAGGATATGATCATCCAACACCAGTCGAATTAAGAAACAAACTTAAATGGTATATACTGGGCAAACATTCTGGATACACTATTGCATCAGGCACTAATACTGCAGGAGACAGTTCCACAATCCTTACAAATATTGACGACACACCTTGCAAACTAACAAATGCTCAGTGCGTACTACAGGACACATGTATGGTGGATGAAGAAGAAGAGGAAGAAGAAGAAGAAAGGTTAATGAACTTTGAGGAAATATGTAATGAAAGAGAGGCAGAAGCAATGGACACAGATATTGAAGAAGAAGAAATCAGTGAAGGTATTGCAAAATATTCATATACATATAAAGATTTAAAAAAATATATAAAAACAAACATAAACAGAACGGCCTTTATGCAAAAGTCTGTGCTTCAACCTTGAGACTGAATCTACAAGGTGTAGCTCAAGCAATAATCAGACTAGAGATTGAGATTGAATTGCAATTTGATCAATCAAAGCAAAATTCACAAAACGTGAGAGGTTTTCTTTCTTATTATTGTTCAAATTCCAACCTAATCAATCTATCTAGTTTGATTATAGCTTTAATCTTTAAGTAATTGATCAATCACAGTTAAATGTGAAAATAATCTAATATATTAATTTTTTACAGTTTTACCTATTGTAGTTTCAATCAATTTAATAATTTCAAAATAATTTGTATTTCCAGCAATAAACTTAAGTAATTATATCCTTAATTTGCAAGAATTAGCATTATTTGACGTTTTGGAACAAAAGACAGCAATGGATTTAATCGAAAAAAATGCTTTAATATATGTTGCTAGATATGTTGTACACCGATTCCGAAATATCTGCAGTCATTTGGGCGTCCCAACCAAAACACTTCCTCATATACCAACTGATTGGCTTTCCTTCATATCCAGAGGAAATTGCATGTATCCCAGTTCCGACTTTTTAAAAGCAGCAGATATTATGAATATAGAATTCGAAAATTTCCATGGCAATTTCTTTAATCGGGGACGTAATATTTTTGATAAATTAACAGACATTGTATGCACTAAATTGAACAACAATTTTCCTACGAAAGTAATTGCATGTCTCGTTCGTACTCGTACATACATCAGATTACGAAAAATCAACAAAGAAATTGTCGCAAACAATTATTTAAAGAAAAAATGTAACAAACCCAGTCAGCCAGGTCTGTTCTAACAGATATTGCCAAGTGCTTGCTACAAATTATTGTCAGCAAAAAGGCTACAAATTTGGTACAAGAGTTGTTATTACCGATTAAGCTAGCAGATTGCCGGCAAGAATCAAGCAAAGCTTGCTAACATAACTACACAGCAAATTGGCGGCAGAAACCGAGCAAAGCTTGCTGACATGATTGACATCAGATTGTCGGCAAGAACTGAGCAGGATCTAGAGTGCGCAATCTGAAGGCAAATTGGCAGCAAAAACCGAACAAAATCTGCAGCTTATTTTATAAAGTATTATAAAATAGTTCAGTCGCTTATCGCTATGCGGCGCGTTATTCATTATCTATACCCGTATTCAAATTCTTGTCACGAGTGTATATAAAGCCTACAAAATGCTAATAATATTATAATATATATATTTCTATCAGTTCAATTTTTGACACAATTCTTATACAGGAAATTCAGATATTGAATTGATTTTTTGCAAATCGGACAGATAATTGTTCGATTTTCACTTATTCAAACAATTTCTGTCCAAAAAGATCTTCAATTTTATAAATTAAGTTATTTGAATTTACCTATATGTTTTAACATATTAATATATGATTTTATATAATGTCTAATTATCTAATGGTCATTTTATGACCAAAACTTATCATCATTTTGTGACTTAGGGTTAAGGCTTTAAATCTATTTAAATATATACTTTTATATGAATGGCCAAAAACTGCAGAATTTGTTCGGTTTTTGCTGACAATCTGCTATCAGATTGTCTTGCGCAGATCTTGCTCGATTTTTGCCATCAATTTGACGTCAAATCATGTCAAGCTTTGCTCGGTTTTTGCCGTCAATTTGCTGTCAGGTTATGTCAACAAGCTTTGTCACCAAAACACAAGCTTAATGCGGACACAGATGGCACTGGATTTGTTACCAAGTTTTGAGCGAATTTGATGCCAATTTGGCAACAATTTGTTATCAAATTGCTTACTGGGAAAACTTATAAAATATGTAATAAAAAAAATATCTAATTTTAACAGAAAAAATTATGTTATAGCTGCGATCAGTAGAAACAATTGTTTTGCAAGTATTTTACAATTCGTTAATCAGATTTCCACAATCGAACCCTAAATGTTCTCGTTGATAAAAAAAACACAGTCGCCGACTGTATATAGATTCACGAAATGTACAATAGTTGCAAAGCAGCTATCTTTGCTGAATGCAGGCAATCTCATGATTATATTCCTTCTTTAATACATCATATAGACATACATATATAAAATAAATTAATTAAAGAATTTTATAAATAATAAATTCATTAATAAATTCAATAAAACATTTCTGTAAATACCAAATGTCAGTTATATACATTAAAAGTAATGTCTGAGACATGTACCTATTTCTGAACATTCGTATCTTTTTAGTCTTTAAATACAGATATCTAAACTTTCAGCCATTAAATATGTACGTATATTATATACAGGGTGGTCCTCGTAACGGTCGCCACGATTTTTAAGGCACTTACAATAATCTGACATAAAAAAGTTTCAAACAAAAGTTGTGTGGCTTCAAGGGGGCCATAAGATGGTGACAATAATTTGACCTCGGAAAATCATTTGAAGGTCACGTAAAGGTCAACTTTAAAATCTTAAATAGAAACCCACATTTTTTATTTAGCATTCTTGTAGTTGACATCGAAAGCTTTCCAAAACACTATAATAAAGTATTTTTTTATTAAGTACTTTTTGAGTTATTTTATATTTTAATCTGACATATTTTGATATAAAAAATTAAATATCTCGTAAAATATTTAGTTTTTGATAATCTTACCGTAATACTTCTATGTACAGAATAATGAGACAAATCAATTAGTATAAAAAAAATTGTTTTTAAGAAAATTATTTACAATGTATTTTTTTAAACAATTATTTGTTTTTTTTGGCACTAATTAATTTGTCTTATTATTCTGTACATAGAAGTATTACGGTAAAATTATCGAAAACTAAATATTTTACGAAATATTTTATTTTTTATATCAAAATATGTCAGATTAAAATATAAAATAACTCAAAAAGTACTTAATAAAAAAATACTTTGTTATAGTGTTTTGGAAAGCTCTCGATGTCAGCTACAAGAATACTAAATAAAAAATGAAGGTTTCCATTTAAGATTTTAAAGTTGACCTTCACATGACCTTCAAATGATTTTCCGAGGTCAAATTATTGTCACCATCTTATGGCCCCCTTGAAGCCACACAACTTTTGTTTGAAACTTTTTTATGTCAGATTATTGTAAGTGCCTTAAAAATCGTGGCGACCGTTACGAGGACCACCCTGTATATTTAATGTATAATAATATACAATAATATTATGTATGATGTATATTAATATTATGTATATATTATAATATATATATAATAATATATAATAATATATATATATATATATATATATATATATATATATATATATATATACATATATAATGTACATACGTATACATATTTCATAGCTACAAGTTTAGAGTACTCTGCGTTGATACCACTGCTT
>NW_027223329.1:6722525-6752407 GCF_030449975.1 Polyergus mexicanus | reverse complement strand
AAGCAGTGGTATCAACGCAGAGTACTTCGGAGTTTTCCTTCTTCTAGGCACGCTCTTAGCACCCTTCCATTTCCCACTTGCTTGAAAAGCCGGGAAGTCTCTCCCTCTCCTGCTCGGCTTCCTCCTTCTGGAGCATAACTGTCTCGCAGAAGAAGGAGACCGCCTTCCAAGTCCCTTCGCTCTCGAGCATCGCCACAATGATGCTCGGGAGCGAGAGGTCAATACTCCCGATGCTCCGAGTGAGAATTCGGCGCTCTTCTGCTCACGCTGGACAGTGTTCCAGCGTGTGCTGCGCCGTGTCCTCCCTCCCATCACAATAGTGGCAGCGTGCATCTGCCTCGCATCCGATGCGACACAGATAGGCCCCAAAACACCCATGGCCTGTCATTATCTGTGTCACACGGTATGACATCTTGCCATCCGCTCTCTCTACCCATTTAATTAAACGGGGGCGGATGGCCTTGACGACGCGTATCTTCGAGGTATCTCGGGGATTGGAGAGGTCCTCGTCCCATCTCTCCAGCATGCGTCGCCGAACCTGAAGCCTCACGGCGGCCCTGACCTTCAGGATCAATCTGACGCCTAGTCCATCGAACTCTCGCGTACGCCAATACACCTCTACATACATCTGGGCGTAGAGCTCGATGGGCGGCAATCCCGCCAATAGTGAGGCCGCCGTATGCGATACCGTCCGGTATCCACGAATCATCCTGATGGCGACCCGCCTGAATATTCGGCGCAGCAACGTCAGGCTGCGCCTACTTGCCATCAGGACGTCCGCCCATACCGGTGACCCGTATAGGGCTACTGCCCGGACAGTCGTCGTATATAAGCGGCGCACTCTGCTGTCCGGCCCCCCCCAAATTGGGCAAGAGGCGGCTCAAAGAGTGAGCCACCGCCTCCGCCCTGGGGGCCAGGCGCTCAAAGTGGCCGCCGAAGCTTCAAGTAGCGTCCAAGTAGAGACCCAGATACTTGAGTTGGATCCCCACCTGGACGGAGGTGTCATCCACTACGACACGGGCCGTTGTGGGGAGGGCTCCATGCTCCGCCCGGTGCAGGAAGAGCGCCTCGGATTTTCGGGGCGCAATTCCCAGGTCCATGTCGCGGATCGCGCGTATAATGCACGCCACCGCCACGTTGGCTGTATAAACGGCGTCTTCCCAGCTATTACCCCCGGCCAGCGCTATTGTGTCGTCGGCGTATTCGACAACACTGCAACCGGGGGGGAGAACAGTGCCCAATACTCTGTTGTACGCGAAGTTCCACAGAGTGGGGCCAAGTACTGACCCCTGCGAAACCCCGCAATAAACTCCCCTTCCGCACGGGAGTACACCGCTGTCGGTACACTCCAGTCTTCTGTCCCGGAAATAAGCTCCAAGGACCTTCATTAGGTAAGGGGGAAAGCCAAAGCTGGTTGCGGCCTCCCTCACCCTGTCCCAGGGCAGGGTATTAAACGCGTTGCGGATGTCTAGCGACACCGCTAGCGCCATCCTGCCCTCCTTCGTGATGTACCCCGCGAGGGACCGTACGCGCATAATTGCGTCCACGGTTGATCGTCCCCCGCGGTATCCATACTGATCCTGGTGGAGGTCTATCTCTCCCCGAGACAGATGTCGGACGAGGCGGTCAACTATTACCTGTTCCAACATCTTGCCCGCCTCATCTAGCAGATATGCGGAAGGGGACTCCCTGGATTTGTTCTCCTTCGGGATGAGGACCAGTTTGGCCCTCACTCAAGCTGGGGGGAAATACCCCCATCTAAGGCAGTTCGTGAAGAGCCGCCTCATACGCTCGGACAGGTGAGCCATAGCTAGAACCCAGATCCGGCCGGGGATACCGTCGGGGTCCGGGGCCTTATTGCCCCGCAGCCTCAATCGACGGATCACCCCAGCCATCTTTTCCTCCGTCACCTCTAGGTCCTTCGTCCATGGATGACGGTCTCCGGACCGTCATTCTCCGAGAAAGGGGGACCCTCCATAGGAAAGAGGGTCCCTAGGACATTATCGAGGACCTGGGGGTCGAGGGTTTTCGTCACGGCGAGCGCCCATGGTCTCAACTTGTTTAGAACAAGTTTATAGGGGCGCCCTCATAGATTTGAGTTTAAAGAGCACAGGAGTTCATCCCACGCTCTTGCCTTGGTCCGTCTAATCGCGGCGCTGAGTGCATTCCGTGCGGCCCGGAAGCACTCGTACGCCTGTGCCGTCCTCTTGGCGTTGTTACGGCGCTGAGCCCGGGTAAAGCGGCGTCTGGCGACTATGGAGGATCGCCGTAACTCGGCGATCTCCTCACTCCACCAATACGCCGCCCTGCGGGGGATGGTTCGGGGCATCGCAAAGTCGCTTGCATCGCACGCCCCGAAACCAGTCTGCCACCTCCTCTATCCCCCGCCCTTCACCTCCGGGGCACAGCCAATCGGACGCAAGAACGGCTGCGATCAGCCTGTCCGAGCTCAACTTTTTTAGGGCCTATCTCCGTAGTCGGGTGCCTCCCCGACTCTGAGAGCGGCTGAGCACTCCAGGGCGGATGGCGGTAAGGACCTCTATATAGAGGTAGTCCGAGAATATCTCGCACTCCGTCACCACCTACCAGTTGTCAACCATTCGCGCGGCAGCGGGGGGGGGGCCCAGGTTAAGTCCGGGACCAACTCTTTCTGCCACCGCACGAGGGTGCTCCTCGACACTGTGTTCAACAGACACATACCGAGTGCCGCCGCCCAGTCTTGCAGGGTCTTGCTCCTGGCGTTCGTAGTCCGGAAACCCCAACGCACGAACTTGGCGTTGAAGTCCCCGGCCACAATCACAGAACAGAGTAATTGGCGGCGATAACAGGCCGCCACCCCGTCCAAGAACGCCTCGTATTGGGCGAGACCCACGCTTGGAGAGATATAACATCACAGGATGGAGACGGGCCCCCAACGCACCACCACTACTCCCCGTCCCGCCTCTACGAGCGTACAGCGGAGGAATAGGGAGTCGTTCCTCCAAGTGATCGCGACAGAGTCCGCCCCGTCGCCAATCCAGCATGGATTGGCTTCGGGGACTTGATATGGCTCCGCCGCGATTCCTAAACCGCAACCACACTCTGCCGGGGTGTGCAGGAAGAGATCCTGTGCCCGGCGGGCGAGGTTAAGGTTCACCTGCAAGAGGCGTAGAGCCATTAATTGGCGACCCTATCCGGCATCGCTATCTCCACCTCTACTAGTGAGATAGGTGGAGAGGGAGCCTTCGTCTTGAAAATCTACCAGCATCTCACCTCTATCCTCGAAAATACGCGTTTTTCGAGCAAAACAATTTTTTTAAAAATATTCAAACGCTTTTTTCATCAGAACTCTTTTAAAAGGCAATGTACATGCCCAGAACTGTGCGAGAATTATTTTCGAATAAGCAGAACTCTTGAAAATCGGCCAGCATCTCATCTATATTATCGAAAATACGCTTTTTCGGGCAAAACAATCGTTTATTCGTCAGAACTATTGACGAAATATATCTAGACTATAGAACTCTACGGAATTTTACTTTTTTATGATTAAACTTTCGAAATATAATGAGATGCTATTATATGTTACCGGAAGTCAGCATCTCATTTGTTTAAACGCGGTTTTAATAGTAAAATCACTGGAACTATTGTTAAAACTTATCAAGAACTATAGAACTATGCTGGATGCAAGTAAATCTGAAAGATATTTGTGAGATGCTAACACTTGAGATGCTAGGTTCATACACGTTCCGCGGACCCCGCGCCTACCTTTCCGCCGCAGTCCCCCTCCTCCTCACCGCGGACCCCGCGCCTGTCGTTCCGTCGCGGTCCCCCTCCCCCTCCCCGCGGACCCCGCGCCTACCGTTCCGCCGCAGTCCTCCCGCATGACGTCATACCCCCCCCCCGTGACGTCATACCCTCCGTGACGTCATACCCCCCCCCGTAACGTTATACCCCCCGCGCCGGTTTCCCCTCACCCCTCACCCCCCCTCAGAGGATCATGGCTTAGAACCCGCATAGTATCACTACTTACATGTATAATAGAAAAAAGATAAAGATACTTTTATTATATAATTTAAACCTAAGGTATCGATTAAACCTATTAAAAATACGATCAGTTCAGCCGTTATCGAGGTCCAATAAATCTAAGGTATCTCAACTAGCCGACTCGCGTATAGATACTCGGGATGCCTCGCTGTTGCTACGCGTGATTTGGCATGAGACACTATCGTATCTTTTGATATCTGTCAGTAGCTAATTCCATAGAGTGCTACATTCATACAATTACAAATGTAACATTTATAAATTATGTTATTGTTTTAAGTTAATTACTTCATTTTGTAAATTTAAAGTACTTACCGGTACACTATTTTACTTTGTGTATATTCTTTATTCTCTATCAATGTAACACTTCAGTTCTCCTTTTATTAATAAATATACACTCTCTTCATTAATAAACAATGTCAATTTAATTTGATTTTCCGATCATTGCGTTGCTCGTTGCTCGTCGCATTTAATCGCCTCAAATCGCATTCAGTGTGAACAAAGGAAAATTAATTTTCATAAACTTGTCGCGCATTGCTTATCGCGCATCGCCTATCGCGCATCGCCCATAGCGTCCAGTGTACGAATAAGGCCATTATTTCTAAAAACTCTATTCCGCTGCATAGTTACGCCATAGATATATTATATATAGATAGAACTTTATCTATTTTATTGTCAGCCAAGATAATAAGCTACTTTCCTCTTTCGCGCATGTGTAATCGCGCATTCCTCCCGACGGCCAAGAAAATAACCTATTGCTAACGAGAAAACAACCTGTTTTATTTTATATAAAAGATACCTTGTTTAATAAAAATATAATACATTTAATTTCTTTCACTTGTTAATTCTTAAATTTCTTAAAATTTTAATGCAAATTCCAAGTCTTTACAAACAATATGTGTCTTCTGAGAGATATCAGGAAACGAGAGTTATTTAAGAGGATGTCGGACTGCTCTGTTTTATCCACCAAAACAATTATTTTTTTGCATACGGAAATCTTTTTTTTGGTTGAATAAAATAAATTCTTTTCCACGATTTAAGTACACATCAAAACAAAGATGAGACTTCACGAGTTTATATTTTCCCAGTCAGCCAGGTCTGTTCTAACAGATATTGCCAAGTGCTTGCTACAAATTATTGTCAGCAAAAAGGCTACAAATTTGGTACAAGAGTTGTTATTACCGATTAAGCTGGCAGATTGCCGGCAAGAATCAAGCAAAGCTTGCTAATATAACTACACAGCAAATTGGCGGCAGAAACCGAGCAAAGCTTGCTGACATGACTGACATCAGATTGTCGGCAAAAACTGAGCAGGATCTGGAGTGCGCAATCTGATGGCAAATTGGCAGCAAAAACCGAACAAAATCTGCAGCTTATTACAAAGTATTATAAAATAGTTCAGTCGCTTATCGCTATGCGGCGCGTTATTCATTATCTATACCCGTATTCAAATTCTTGTCATGAGTGTATATAAAGCCTACAAAATGCTAATAATATTATAATATATATATTTCTATCAATTCAATTTTTGACATAATTCTTATACAGGAAATTCAGATATTCAATTGATTTTTGGTAAATCGGACAGATAATTGTTCGATTTTCACTTATTCAAACAATTTCTATCCAAAAAGATCATTAATTTTATAAATTAAGTTATTTGAATTTACCTATATGTTTTAACATATTAATATATGATTTTATATAATGTCTAATTATCTAATGGTCATTTTATGACCAAAACTTATCATCATTTTGTTACTTAGGGTTAAGGCTTTAAATCTATTTAAATATATACTTTTATATGAATGGCCAAAAGCTGCAGAATTTGTTCGGTTTTTGCTGACAATCTGCTATCAGATTGTCTTGCGTAGATCTTGGTCGATTTTTGCCATCAATTTGACGTCAAATCATGTCAAGCTTTGCTCGGTTTTTGCCATCAATTTGCTGTCAGGTTATGTCAACAAGCTTTGTCACCAAAACACAAGCTTAATGCGGACACAGATGGCACTGGATTTGTTACCAAGTTTTGAGCGAATTTGATGCCAATTTGGCAACAATTTGTTATCAAATTGCTTACTGGGTAAATATCTCAGAAATTATTTCTCTCTTTCTAGGTCGTTCAATACAAAAGAATAAAGAAATCTTGCAGTTTGCCCCGTCCAGTACTATATGTCGATACCCACTCGACATGTAATATTGCTGAAATACTGTAATGTTCAGAAATAGTACAGAAATATTTCATTAATATTTCAATTGTAACTTTGAAATATTTCAAAAATATACTTATATCATGTTTTATAAAATATTACATTTGCAATATTTCTGCAAACTTTCAGAAAGTCCTTTTGTAAGACCCTGCGCACAATAGAGAAAATATTAGGAATAGGAATAAAATATTAAATATCAGGAAAAGCAATTTGAAATGATTTTACTTCAAGCAAGAAAACGGAATGGATTAATTATTTCTAATTTTTATTTTTTTATTTTATTATGCGTGAATCCATTCCGTTCTCTTGTTTGAAGTAAAATAATTCCAAATTGCTCGTCCTGATATTTAATATTTTATTCCTATTTGTAATATTTTCTCTATTGTGCGCAGAGCCTAATTAGTTTTAAGGTTATAGTTTATTTTCCTACCGCTATGCGCGCGCTATTCACTATCGATATCCGTATTCAAATTTTTGTTATGAGCGTATATAAAGCCAGCAAAATGCGGTTAATAATATTATAATTATTTTTATCAGTTTAATTTCTGATGCGATTTCCGTACTGGAAAGTTCAGATTAAAAAAAAGTGAAAAAAAGCGCCAAGTGCACGCGCATAAGTGTCTTTTGCTATAAAAAAATTCTTATACAAAATAATATTATTTTAATACAAAAACACTGTCACATCCAAACTGAAAAACTTTCACAAAATAGTTGTTTTAATTTTCTACAAAAATAATGTAATATATGATAAAAATATTGCGCCAACTAATACAAAATTTGTTACAAAATTTATTTATTATTATTTCTAATATTAAAAATTGTATCAAATTGCAATATGATTAAAATAGTGGAACATATCATTCAAGTAAAAGAAATTTTTTATTAAGAAAACAAATTTCAGTATAAAATAATTTTTTAATTAAAGAAAAACTTGGGGCTGCTAAACTCAACATATACTAATTAACATATTATTTACATTTTGAATTTTTGCTAAGTTTTTCTCTAATTAAAAAGTTATTTTATACTAAAATTTGTTTTCTTAATTAAAAATTTCTTTTACTCAAATATGTTCCACTATTTTAATCATATTGCAATTTGATACAATTTTTAATATTAGAAATAATAATAAATAAATTTTGTAACATAAATTTTGTATTAGTTGGCGCAATATTTTTATCATATATTACATTATTTTTGTAGAAAATTAAAATAACTATTTTGTGAAACAGTTTTTTAGTTTGGATGTGACAGTGTTTTTGTATTAAAATAATTAAAATAAGACTTTTTATATAAGAATTTTTTTATAGTACGATTATACAGGATGTCCCATTTTAAAAAACGCACTTTGATAATTCTTCAACAAAGCATTTTCAGCAAAAATATTTTAGATAAAAGTTGTATGGTTCAGAGGGGGACACATGATGAAAATATGGACTTGATCTTGAATGACCTTTTCAAGGCCAAGTCAATGTCATCGATGTTTTCTTAAATAGAACCCCTCATTTTTTATTACATATTCTTGTAGCTGATCTCGAGAGCTTTTCAAAACACTATAATAAAGTATTTTTTCATTAATTATTTTTTGAGTTATTTTATATTTTAATCTGACATATTTTGATATCAAAAATAAAATATCTCGTAAAATATTTAGTTTTCGATAATCTTACCATAATACTTTTATGTACGGAATAATGAGACAAATTAATTAGTATAAAAAAAATAGAGATATATTTATTTACTCCGTTATCTATTATTATCTATTATTATTATTATTATCTATTATCATCATACAATATTTAATTGCACGTATAATTTTAACTCTAATTTAAATATATATATGTATACATATATATGCAAATATAAAATTCTCGAAGAATGGGCGCCCCTTAGTCATGTTGCATTACTGCTTTCTGCCACGAGAGGCCAGAAAACATTTTCAGGTTCAGGGTATCGATCAAATAACTTTTCCCCTAGAGCGGAAAAGTGAAAAATTTTGTCATTGATTTCAATGCTAATATATTTCACTTTTCACATTTTCCCCCTAGAGAAAAAGTTACATGATCGATATCCAATAGTGGGATTCAATAACTTGCTATCGACAGTTTTCGGTATCGTTATAATTAGCGACAGCCAATGACAAGAGCAATCCTGGTGAAAAGCACAACTCTCATAGGCTATCGTTCGCTAACGACAACAATAATTGGTCTAGTTTCCACCGAAGTATTAATTCGCATCTAGTGCGGCGTAGAACCAAATTTAAGTCGATGGAAACACGACTGACTGCGTTAATTTTACTCCCATTTCGATCTACAAGCTTTGTCGGAGTGGCAGCGAATTGACACGAAATTTAGTCGGTGGAAACGGTTGAGACTAGATGGTGCCAACTTTTAGTTTTCATTATTTTATAAGCATCAATATATAATCGATATATCATCTATATATCGATGTTCGTAACAGTTATCGTTTGTTCGTATTAATCATCAAAACGGAAAATTAACAAAAAGATTGTCAAGGATTATGTTTATTTACATTCACAAGTAAAAGTTAAGTTGGCTCTACTGAAATATCGATCTTTCTCGCTTCTATTCTACTTCCAGTGGAAACAGTACGTTAAATTCGATGCGCACCGAAACAGAATTGGATTGACGACTTCGGTAGAAACTAGTAGTTAATTATTAGGCTACTATGATTATAAAACCATGTGCGCTGTTCCTGCGCCTGCGCGTACCTTCGTCGTGTAATGGCTCTCGCAGACTAGCGCGATGACGCGATATCCAATGAGAGCTCTGCTTTTCGGAAAAAATAAAGCTCTCATTGGATTCTCGCGTCGCGTCATCGCGCTTATCTGCAAGAGCCATAATGCTGATATTACATTCAAACAAAATGTTTGTCGATTGGCTATCAGATGAAGAATTCGGAGAATCTCGATAGAGACTCTAGAATTCTAGAAATTGTTTATTCGTATGAATGTAATATCAGGTTAAGGCCGATATTACATTTGTCGTACGACAAACTTTTTAAGCATATTGATTGGCTGCAAAATAGAAACTTTCTTGAGTCTCTAGAAATTAGCTAATTAATGCGCTTAAAAAGTTTGTCGTACAAGTCGAGGAAGAATCATGGGTTACATACAGGTTTGTTTTTAGTTTCTATTAAAATATATTTCATTATAAAATTATAAAAGTTATTCGAATTACGTTTTTAATTATTGATTTTTAATTATTGATCTAGTAATATGATACTCTTTTTATGAACCACTGTAAAGAATAACACATATACATTCAGAATGCTAAACCAAATCAATATCAAAGTTGATAATTCTTCTCTTATAAACAGTCCCCAGTTTGATGAAATGAAATGTATTTACTATTTATTGTTAATTGCCACAATTACTTTCCTAGATTAACTGGAGTGGTGACGTTCTCATCCATCATTTCGTTGCGCACTGTCGTCGCTCAACAGGAAGGTGGGAACTTTTTAATGATTTGCATCCACATATCACGAAAAGTAATTTAAATCAGAATATTGAGCCACATCTGGCAATGTACCTTCAACAATAAAAATATTTTTTATAAGATGAAAATTGAAGGAATATATTAAAATAAAATAAAAAAAGCGTTTTTTACCTTAAACCATGCATGAGAGACTGAAAGTTGTTATAAGTATCCTGCAGTACAAAAAAAATTGTTAACTTGTTTAATGCTTATTTATCACACTACATATTTCAGCTTTTTCGTTTATGTGATAGGCCAGATTCACACTTTGGCCAAAAAGCAGAAGCTAATCAGAACTCACGTTGAAAATAAGCAATACATTCTGCTTTTTTAGCGCGAGTTCTGATTGGCCTCTGCTTTTCTGCCAAGGTGTGAATCCGGCCATATAATATCTGTAATATTATATCAATATACATAAAACATATCTAGAATTGATTAAAATAAGATTTTATCTTTACATGTTTTCATGTGCTTTGCCCTAATTCTATAATTGGAAACTTAATATATTTTAACAGAAACTAAAAATAAAAACTAACCTGTATGTAACCTATGATTCTTCCTCGACTTGGAGTCTGATGGTTGTCAGTAACTGTGTCAATTTACATTCCAGTCTGTTCTTAGCGATGCTCAAGCGTATACGTGGACGAATATCCAAATCAATAAAAATGTGGAAATTTAACTTCTTCTGTAATAGTAATATCCCTTTGCACTTTTGGCATTACACATTGTAGATATATGGCCGGAAATTTATTGCTTCTTCCAAAGTCCCAAAACCTTTCTTTTCAATTTTTTTATGATTCGGATCTAGATACAGCATTGAGTAAGATTGACCAATGCATCCAGAACAATTTTCAGTGACATATACACTAGGATATGAATTAAGGGTTTGTTTCACAACATTTGTGATACTGTCTAAGGCATTCATGGAAGACAATAGTATTCGATTGGTCGTATGTATTTCAGAAATGCAGGGATACCTCAAATGTTTCTAAGCACTGCTCTCTTTAGATAAATCTCTTCTGCGAGTCCGGTATTAATCAGGGTCCAAATGAATTAGTACTCTGCGTTGATACCACTGCTTATGATTTCTTAAGACTGCATCATTGGATATAAAGAAATGGACAATATCATCATCCTTCATGTATAACCTGTTTCATGGAAGATATTTCGCATATCACAAGTTTTGATTCAAAGATGCAAATCATTATCATCGATGTGTTTTTCGCCATATCCATCGATTTTGTTACCACATATTTTGCTTTTGCATGATCCTTGTATTTTCAAACTATACAAGTTTTTATCCGCTGTCAAATGTACATTCGCTCTCTTGAATACAAAGGCACAGAGTTGTTGCCATAAAGCAATGCTTATGATGTTTGTCCATACACCTTTAGTTAAAATGTATTTTTTTCATCTCCCATACTGAACTGTAGCATTCGGCTTCATTGCATCCCATTCTTCTTCTGCCAGAATCAAATCAAATTCCAACAATGGTGCCAAATATGTATTGTTGTTGAAGTCCGCTGAGCCTGTTCCATCTGTTCCATCACTGATTGCAGAATCATTGATAGAATTTGAGTTATCAATGTATTCGGTATCGCGAACACCCTTGCTTGTGCTATTACTAACAACGATTCCTAATTCGTCTCTTGCTTTAGTAACAATACCTCGTCGACTTTCTCGAACAGCTATGTAGACATCATGTGCAGTCCACTTGCCATTCAGTTCTATACTTATATCTATCCACACTTTCGACGAGTACGAAAGATCATTTGTGGTGAAGTGTGTAGCAAAATTTTTAAACATGTGGACAACATCTTCCACAGAAACCTTTGCCACACAACGCAATTCCTTTATCTCTTGGCACTGATCTTGAATTATCTCTAAAATAAATTTCAACTTGTTGTTCAATTGGTCAATCACTGCTTGGTCGCCACGATGTTCTAGTATCGTCAATTGAAAGGGACATCGCTTTCAGTTCATCTTTCGTCTTTTGCCTTTGTAGATTATTCTCATCAGGAAATTCCTCCGATTGTTGCACCGCGTGTACATTTACATCTTTGAGCGAAACCATTGGAATATTAGACCAATCTTTGTCGTTTGTTTTTGTTTCCGATTTATTATCAATTTCAGTTTCTTCATCTGGTTTAGTAAGAGACAAAATTTCTCTTACTTCTCTTGAATTACCCTTCAGCGGCGTCTACAATAAGATTTTAAGCCCTAAGCTTTAAAAAATTGACCACTCACAGTCAAGTATGAGGAGAATACTCGACTGTGATTAGTCAATTTCTTAAGGCTTAGGGCTTAAAATCTTATTGTAGACGCCGCTTTAGGCCGATATTACATTTGTCGTACGACAAACTTTTTAAGCGCATTGATTAGCTAATTTCTAGAGACTCAAGAAAGTTTCTATTTTGCAGCCAATCAATATGTTGAAAAAGTTTGTCGTACGACAATTCTCCGAATTCTCCATCTGATAGCCAATCGACAAACATTTTGTTTGAATGTAATATCAGCATTATGGCTCTTGCAGATAAGCGCGATGACGCGACGCACGAATCCAATGAGAGCTTTATTTTTTTTGAAAAGCAGAGCTCTCATTGGATATCGCGTCATCGCGCTGGCTGCGAGAGCCATTACACGACGAAGATACGCGCAGGCGCAGAAACAGCGCACATGGTTTTATAATCATAGTAGCCTAATAATTAACTACCAAACGTTGTAATTAGACTACCAATCACCACCAAACGATTGTCTTTCAATTAAGACCAATTTGAACAAAATTGGTTGGTCAATAATATATTTGCTCGGCTAACTTTACAGCTTCCAGTTAACCACATATGGTTTTTTTTAATTTTTGGATAAATTTTGGACCATCAAACGTTGTAAATAAAGGATTTATGACCACCTAACGATTTTGCATCGAATAAGCCTTGATTTTATCGATTAGACTAAAAATTAAAAATGTCCGGCTAACTTTATACCAATATTTTAATTATTAATTAAAAAAAAACGATTGACCACCAAACGTTTTAATTAAGCTACCAATCATCACCAAACGACCACCAAACGATTAGATAATTTTAATTATCAAAAAGTTAAAGTGGTTCGGCTAACTTTACGAAGCCCTAAATTTCGTGTCAATTCGCTGCCACTCCGACAAAGCTTGTAGATCGAAATGGGAGTGAAATGAACGCAGTCAGTCGTGTTTCCATCGACTTAAATTTAATTCTACGCCGCACTAGATGCAAATTAATACTTCGGTGGAAACTAGACCATTAAGTTCTGTTACACGGCATCTTTAAGACCGTATTACACTACGGGTTGCGGGCTTGATTGCGGTTGGAGTTACGATTGACGATTACGGATTGACCAATCAGAACACAGCAGCTTGCCGGTTGATTGGTCAATCTGCAACTATCAACCGTGACCCCAATTGCAACCGAGCCCGCAACCTGTAGTGTAATACGGGCTTTAATCGGGTTTAATAACATCCATAGTTGTAAAACTGGCCAATCACAGATATTCTTCTGAAGAAGGGAATGACTATGATTGGCCAGCCTTAGAACTACGGTTGTTATTAAACCCGATTAGAGATAACATGTAAACGTAGCCATTATCTCCTATAATCGCATATTTGGTACTCACATATCGGTATGCTTTCACGGACGCTACACACATACGCGATGAAAGAAAGACAAAAATGGTGCAATCATCTCTCTTTGTCTACCGATTAGCGGTTGTATCTGTGTGCACGCAATGCCTAGGTGTGCTATACGAATACTATACACATACGCGATGAAAGAGAGACAAAGACGGCGCAATCATCTCTCTTTGTCAATCGATTAGTGTACTACTAGAAATATGTCCCCATTAGCTGCTCCTTGCATATAGCTCTAGTGATATCCGTTTTTTTCGTATGTAGCCTCGAGAAGTCATATTTCTTCCTCTAACTTTTTTTGCTATATTCTTTACAAAGCTTAGATTGGCACTACAGAACCGGATTTTGCATTTTGGCTCTCAAAAAATTTATAATCAATAAAATGTAGCTCATAGCCAATTGCACCTAATCCGCCATGAACTGTACCAGAGCTGTACCTTTTGTTTATCACCTTATGAAATATTATTTTAACTCTTTTTTCCAAAAAATCGCTTTGTAGTACCAATCTTACGATCCTACTGATTACGAATATTGTTGTTAGAACATGATTTTCTTTAGCTATAATACGAAAAAAACCTATTCGTAATTCACGGCTTCCCGCGAGAGGTCTCTACTGTTTCTCCTGCCGACTAGAGTCCTATATAAATCAGAGAAGCTATGGCGGTCTCGCCACGTGTTTACTTATCGCACCGCTCGAGTATTGTCGGCTGACTCTAGGCGCGAATGATCTCTCGGGAAACGGAGGAATGTTTTAGGACACGGAATCAACTTCACTTTCGTATCAAATATAACAAGGTTTATTATAAATCTCAAATGTAACAGTTCGATATATACGACGTTCTGCGCGTACCAAAAAACCGCGAGCGAGAGAGTTCCTGTTCCTTCTTGACTAACCAAAACAACTAACTCATAAGATTAGTGACTAGCATGGTTCTCTTATGACTAGTAGTGTCGCCCTCTCGTGGTGCCCTGTTATCTGGGGAATTGGACAAGTTGTCTAGTGCATTGGACAAGATGGTCGCCACAAAGCAACATTGTTATCCCCTCTATGCTTCCCATGATCGCCATGTTGGGCCTACAGTTGTCCATGTGTAATCTAAAATGACTTAAAAATATCTCAGATATTTAAAATGTTTTTCTTTTAGAAAATAACATTACAAATATATTTTTTTCTCACTTACGGTACGCCGGTTGCGATTAGTTTGCACGTAAGATTCACTATGTGCAAATTAATCGCCAACATAGGGCGTGTTCCACTTAACAACTGCAACGCTCGCGATCATTATCTGTCTTTGTTTAACTTTCGGTGAACAATAAAGATGAAATGATATCATGAGCGTTACGGTCGTTAAGTGGAACGGGCCCGTGGCGGTCAACCAATCAGCAAGCGGAACGTCATTGTCGCTTCTCTGATTATGGCTGCGGTCGAAAAGACTCTAGAAATGCTTCAAAGTGTTTGATTGACCAATCAGGACATAAAGAATAAAGATTTCTTTATTCTGATTGGTTAATGCAATGTGCGAAGCATTTCTAGCGTCTTCCCGATCGCAACTTATATAGGACTTTATTGCCGAGCCTTAACCCGTTCATTCGAAAACGCTATATGTACTTTATATGTATTATGGCATATGGGATATATACATATAAATCGGTTTAATATATAGATCAATTTCGATATACATAGTATATCTAGACCGAGTGTTGAGGAGTGGGAGACGAGGTACACGTAAAAAAGGACATACTCTGTTTCGTGCCCCTTGCGTTCTCTCTCGCTCGTACGTAGCATGACGAAAGAGAGCGCTATGCTCTGTGCGAGCGAAAGAGAACCCAAGAGGCACGAAACAGAGTATGTCCTTTTCTACGTGTATTTTTACCCCCACTCCTTAAATAAAGGCAAACGCTCGGTTTAGATATATTATCTATGGTTTCGAGTATCATCGTACAAAGGTAAAAGTATTTTAGATTAGAAATTTACATTAATGCTGCTAAAAAAGAGAATACGAGAATTGGAAGTATGAATTTTACGGAAAATTCGGATAAACAGGTTATCATAGATGATCGACTACAACATTTTATTGAGACTGAGACGAAGAAGCAACAATTTCAAGTTAGTTCCGTTTCATTCGCGCAAATAAATTCGTAGATAGATATTTTCTATTTATTGTATATTTTGTGCTTTGTAATAAAAAAAGAACTCTATAAATATTTATTTTACTATTAATACTTTGATTATATATTTTTATAATAATAAATATTTAAACTTTAATCTCTCTCTCTCAATGGTATAGATACTTGAATATTTTGATTAAAGTTTATTTTCTATTTTTAAATCCATTATCTGCAAACAATATTTATATTTTTATATATCTTTTGTTTGTATATAAGAACAATTAACAATTAGATCATATAATTTAATAATATTTCAGGGATTGGTACATGAATTAACAGGTATCTGCTGGGAAACTTGTATGGACAAACCATCACCACGTCTAGAACCCAAAGTCCATAAGTGTCTTGTTAATTGTGTGGAAAGATTCATTGACACTACTAATTATATCACAAATAGGATAGAACGTATAGCGATAAATTTACAACCCGAATCAGATAGTATAGAATGATTTCATCATTCTGAGAACATATCAAACTTTGTCTTCTATCAGTTATAGAAAGTTTGTAATATATTTATATATTGTGTGTATTAGATCTGTTAAACTACAAACCATTGATCATGTTTTCAAGCATTTGGGGATTTTTGAAACGTCATAAGCGAAAGTTTGTAACTGGAAGTATCATTATTAGTAGTGTCATTTTTTTGACACGTTATACACAGCGCAAGCTTCGAGAATGGCAAGATAATGAGATAAAAATGTTAGTGGAAAAGACTAAGAAACGGCAATATTATGAAAGTATAGAGAAAACATGCAACCAAATGATATTATGCCTTGCAGCAAACTTAAGAAACTCTGTGACAAAAGAAAATGATACAGAGACTATTATAAATCAGCTTAGAGATGGTACTACTAATAAAATAGCATCTTGGAATCAATTAAAAATATTAGCATTTACACGATCGGCCGTAATAATTTATTCTTACACAATGCTAGTTACATTTCTTCGAATTCAGGTTACTTTGATTAGTGGACATATGTATAAAAATGCACAGAATGTGAACAATGGGATTATTGGGAATGAAGTACAAGCAAAGTACATGGCACTTTCTAGCTACTTTATATATGAAAGTATTAAGAATTTGAATAGTCTTATAAAAAATAAAGTTCTTGAGGTCACAGCTTCATTGTCTCTGACAGAGCAATTAACATTGAGAGATTTGGAACATATTTATTGGACGCTTACATCTTCTATATCTGCTGATAACTCAAAGGATCCTGTCAAAAATTTTACATATTATATATTGCGAAAAAACATTGAAAACAATGACACATCTATCTATACAAAATTAATCGATCAGATGCTAGATGTATCAGAGAGCGAAGAAGTACAAGATTTAATGCAAAAGAATGTCAGGACTGGATTTGTTTTATTAATGGATCACATATCTGTATATTTTAATAATTCTAAAACCAATAATGGATATGATGCACGACATAAAACATCACATTTAGAAGAGTCAAACATCAAAAATTCAATTTCAACACACTTACAAGAAACAGCTACAAATAATGGGTCAAGTGAATTTGTAAATATTAACAAAACTACTATGGCTTTGGCTAAAATTATTCCTATTATAAATGGTCTAGTGCCAGATAATCAGACACCAAAAGATGTAGCAGCAGATTGGCTTCAATATCTGATATTAAATAATGAGTTTAAAATTCTTGGAGCTAATGTTTACGAAGCATTTAGTTGTTAGAGTTAAATTCAATCAACACATTGAGAGTTATATGCAAAATTATTTCACAATTGTATATAATATAAAAAAATATATATATATATATAATATATAAATTCTACTCATGGGTTTTATATAATATTATATTTAAGGGCATACATACACATATATACAAAGTATTTTGTATGGTACTATAGGGGGGGATTTTTATTGTACATCTACAAATGATAACAAGATTATAGATTTCATTATTCTTTCATTAATGCGCGCGCACAATTTCTATCTATATTACATAAAATAAACTTAATTTATCAGACACAAAATATAATTGATTTCTTCTATTTCAAAATTGGAGTCTGATGTTTTCTCTATTTTAAAATTTTCCTTCAATTTCCTTTCTTCTAGCATATATAAATAAAAATATTGCGCATTCTGTCTTTTATTCGTTTTTTTGTTACAATGTAGTTATAAGAAAGTTTTAATTTAAAAGGAAAATTAAGTAATTTAACTGAGAATAGAGGAAATATAGTTTTTTTTTTTTTACATTTTATAAGGAAATACTTAAATTTAAAGCAATTTGCTCCATTTAAAGTATATAGAAATCTTATAATTAATTAAATAAATGACATTATTATTACTATATAATAGCTAAAACTTATTGTTTTAAATTATACAATATCAATAATAGTGTAAAATTTGTAAATACAATAATTAGTAATTTAGTGTTGTATAATAAAATTTCACTATTTTAATATATATAAATTTTATTAATATGTAATTAACGAAATATTTAGCTATAACCTCATACGAAGGTCCTACTTTAACACATCTTAAATACATAGCATTCCAATTCTGGTTAAAATATATTGTTTGAACTATGAAATAATAATACAATGATAGATTAAAAATCATTAATGAAAATGTGATATTGAAAAATTGCAAAGTTGATTTATTTCCATAACTTTTTGATAGACATGTTCTTTTCGGAGTCCTTCTGCATCACCTTTGCTACAGCCATCTCAAAATCTTCTTGAGTTACATGAACACGACGTTCTCTAAGAGCATACATACCAGCTTCGGTGCAAACACCCTATGATATAAACAATATTATATTGAAGAACATATACACATATTTGAGTTACTAGATACTAGATTTGTCCAAAATTCTCTTTCTTTTTGATGATAAAAAGATGTTTATCTTAACATCTACTAATTTTTCGATTAACTATTGAAAATTATATATTCACTATATTAACTTTTATCTGTTTAATCTTATTTATTAACAATTTCTTTTTGAGCATTTTCGAAATAAAATATCTCCCTAAGAAAAAAAAATTTAGATTTATATTTAATACTTACTCTTTTTATATATCTTATATTAGTATTATAAAAAATCAAATTTTTCATTACCTTAACTTCTGCTCCTGATGCACCTGGCATAAGTTCAGCTATTTTTCTCAGATTTATTCCTCGTGTCAAATTCATTTTCCTAGAATGAATTTTTAAGATGTCCAATCTAGCCTCTTCATTTGGAGGTGGAAATTCAATCTTACGGTCAATACGTCCAGGACGTAATAATGCAGGATCCAAGATATCAATTCTGTTTGTAGCCATAATGACTTTTATGTTTTTTGTTGCCTCAAAACCATCCAATTGATTAAGCAATTCTAACATAGTTCGTTGAACCTAAAAGTATAATTTTTAACATATAATTAAGAAAGGAAAAGTTATACATTTGTACATATTTATATATAATTTATAAATAAATTTATATATTACATATATATATTAGAGATGCAACGAATAGTATATTCGATCGAATACCGAATATTAAGCAAGGTCATGTGCCGAATAATTCGAATATTTGGCGAATATTAGACACGGTTTTAGGCTCAACATAGACTATTCGAAAACAATACAGCGAGCGCGCGGCACTCCCGACCGCGCTTTCCCGCATAATATATTTCATTAAATAACAACAAATGTTTTATTTAATGTTATTTTATTAGATATATAAATAAATAAATTAGATACTCGAGCATGTTAAAACAATGCATCCGCGGCTGAGGTGGCAATAGTTTATTAGCTACTATTAGCTACTTCTACTTTCAATTTTACATTTAAATCTGAAGTATTTAGCTGAATAGTAGACTAATATTCGATGTTCGGCCGAATAGTCAAAATGTTGCCAAATAAGCAGAATACTGAATAGTTACTTAATATTTGTTGCAATTCTAATATATATATATATATATATATATATATATATATATATATATATATATATATATATATATATATAATTACACATACTTCACTATCACCACCAGATCCAGATTCAATCCGGGAACTTCCAATGGAATCAATTTCATCCATAAATATTATAGATGGTGCATGTTCTCTTGCCATCACAAAAAGTTCACGAACCATACGCGAACCTTCTCCAATAAATTTCTGTACTAATTCAGATCCAGATACACGAATAAAGGTGCATTCTGTATGATGTGCTACTGCTCTTGCAAGTAAAGTTTTACCAGTACCTAAGGATTTTTTTTACATTATTATGATATAATGGAATATATTATGGCTAATGATTTATAATAAATAAATGTAACAAATTAATACTAAAAGTTTCAAATACATATCTTTATTTTTATATAATAGAATAAATTGTTACCTGGTGGTCCATACAATAGTACACCTTTAGGTTGAGCAATTCCGAGAGCATCAAATAGTTCTGGATGCTTGACTGGTAACTCTATAACTTCTTTTATTTCCTTTATTTGTTTATCTAAACCTCCAACCATTTCATATGTGGAATCTGGTACTTTCTCCACCATCATAAGAGAAACAAGTGGATCAACTTTATTCGGCAGTATTTTATGCAGAGTATAACTCTCATTGCGCAAAGCCACTCGCGAATTCGGTGTTACATCATTAATATCAATATTCTTGTCTATATCCACTACAAACTTCCCTTCAGGATGTACTTTAACTAATACTTTCTTTTTGTCCATAGGTTTAACTACTTCCCCTACATATGAGCCTTGCTCTTGTAAGAGTTGTAACTCTTCTCGCAGCATACGTACTAAAAAATAAAAAAATAGGAGACATTACAATAATCATATATAATAATTCGTCTTATATAATTGAAAAATGTCGAACTTTTCTAAATATAACAATAATGTTTCCATCATCAAGATAAGAAAGTACCTTTTGCATTCAATTCATTACGCTGTGCCTGCAATCTCCTTAAATTTTGACTTTTTTCAGTAACAATTAACTGCAATTCTTCAATCTTTGTAATATAATATGGTTTGAAACCTTCTCCTTTAACATTTTTTTCATCAATCTCCATCTGAAAAAAGATTCAGGTTAATTATAAATAAATATATAATTGCTCTCTTGCACATTATAAATTTTAAAAAGTAATTAATTAAAATAATAATTAAAATTCTTCTTACCTTATTTGTAAGCGTCATGATGGATTTAAGAGTAATAAATGTTTCAAATATAAATGTCTAATATATCTTTTGCTTCTTCTTTGTAGATTACTTTTTGCTTATCATCATAACGGATACATCCATAGACATAGTATATCTAGAGAGCCTCTAGGAGAGAGAGGCGCCAACCCAATCAGCCTTTTGGCGATTGGCTGGCATAATATATTTGGTCATTGCGACGCCAATGCAGAGCAGATGGGATACAAATTCTCGGAGCGAAAATATCAAATGTTTGGGGTTATATTACGCATTATATTTCGTAATATGCGTATAATATAACCTTAAACATTCGATATCGTTGGTCCAAGAATTCGTATCCCATCTGCTCTGCATTGGCGTCGCAATGACCAAATCGGCACATATTATGCCAGCCAATCACGAAATGGCTGGTTGGCGTCTCTTTCTCCTAGAGGCTCTCTATATATGCCAGCGCATGCGCATTGTGTAAAGTATACGTATTGTAGGAGCGAGAGGTTGATATATCTGCACCGTAATGTTTCCGCCATCGTTGAGCTTTGACTAGCAATATAGTAGTATTACATATATAACTACGGGTTGCAGGCTCGGTTACGGATTATCCAATCAACCAGCAAGCTGCTTTTCTCTGATTGGTCAATCCGCAATCGTCAACCGTAAACCGTAACTTTAATCGCAATCAAGCCCCCAACCCGCAACCCGCAACCCGTAGTGTAATACGGTCTTTATGTCTTAGTGTCGCTCTTTCTCTTACTATACCTAGGTTAGTGAGAAAAGGATAGCTCTCTATTTTTATAGGCAACCTGCTTCCACCGGCTATACCCCAGGGACGCTGAGAGTTAAGACCAGACTAGTGGATCTAGGAGAATGACGTAGCACAGAAATTGGTTATTTACTAAAGGTTATGTGTGGGAACGTATATGTGTGAAGAATACTTAAGTCGAATGTATCATATAATAACTTTATTCTAATATCACAACAGCCTCTACTTTCAAGTACTCGCGAGATCATCAGACCCCAGAAGCTATTGCCATCGCTTCCGGCCTCTTTTTTCTAGCCAACGTCTCGCTCCTGGCGTCCTCTGTATTGCTAGTTATTTCCTAGCAGTCGCCACATATGAATAGGGATACACGCAAGCGCAAATATGTATACGTAATTTAAGGGTGCCGTCACATGCGGCATAACTTGCGTAAAGCCTGTATCAGACTACGTATTGAAGATTGAGATTGAAGATTCGAGATTAAAATTTGACCAATCAGAAAAAAAAAATTTTAGTCCCTTTTGTTCTGATTGGTCATATTCCAATTTTTAATCTTCAATCTTCAATTTTCAATGCGTAGTCTGACTTAAAGGTGCTTTTTCACGCTGATGCTCGACGCTCATTTTTAGCGTCACGTGATTAAAGTTAACGCTACATTGTGAAAAACGCATGAATAAGGTTTAGCATCGAATTTGTAACATCAATACTATATGTGTAATTGTATGTGAATCATGTCATTCAGAAATAAATATTACATTTGGTTAGCGAGTGTACGAAAAAATTATCAGAACGAAATCGGCAATGTAAGAAACTTTTAGCAGCAGTTCTGATAAATGATGAATTATAAAAATAGCAAAAAAGAAATTATCGTAAGAAACGTTATTGGGTAAATCTAATATTCATAGAACGATCACGGATTTTAGCACGCATTTTTTCCTGTCATTATTTTGGAAGAAGCACGATTCAGGAAAATAAATCTCATTCATATGATTAACAGCACAGCTTGATGTTGAAGCTGATAAAATCCAGCTTTTTTTTCTTAACGCTAGCGTCAAGTCGAAGTCACGTGACCACATGCAACATTGAAACGAGCGTTCCATGAATTCGCATCTTAAGCGTAACTTCCCATATAGCACCGCAAGATTGCAATAACATTGCAGCAACATTTTTCTGCAAGATTACAATATTGCAGAAACATTGCGAAATGTTGCTGCAACGTTGTTATGATATTGCAGCAATAGTAAAATGTCCGCCTACAGACATATTGCAATATAATATTGCAGCAACATAACAATAATATAATATATATGCAATAATGCTTTATGTATATTTATCGACATAATATCCTTAACATATGAAAAAATTAATAAGAAATTAGGCCTATAAGAGTCAGGATCTAGCTGTATATAGTTTTTCTGTATTATAATAATAACGAAATTATAAAATGTAAATTTTTCAGTATACATTCGATTTCCTTCAGTGACAGAGAATATCTAAGAGAAATAAGAAAAAACTCAATTTGCAATTGTGTAAATTCACAATTTCTTTGTATCCGAAATATTCAGATATCCGGTTGCAAAAAGATTGTGGTGAATTTACGCATACAACGAGTTTGTTCACATCTCTCTTGTCTTTATATAATCTCAAAATTTATTTATGAAAATCTGAAGTATCTTGCATATTAGAAAATTATTATCAAATTTTTGATTTTATATAAGAATGGAAACTATTAAAAGAATTCTTAGACCAATGTCTGAGCCTCTGTATTGGGGTCATATCATACGACTTAAATTAACAAAAATAGTTATTATATCTTTTTAATCTTACTAGCCGCTCTTTGTAAACTTTATATAATCATCCTAACTAAAAATTAAATGCGGAATAGATAGCGCAACATGCGCCGCATAGTGGTAAACGAATGAACTAGCGATTATTGAATACTTTTTTTGTAATATTTTCGGAATGTTGCTGTAACATTGCTAAAGTTATATTGTAAAATAATGTCTTTGCAATATTTCTGCAACATTAAACTGCAATATGCAATATTACAATGTTGCAGCAATGTTGTTGCAAGCTTCAGTGCTGTATGGGTTGCGTATTCTAGTAATTTAACAGAAGTTACGCTATTCTAAAAATCGGCATTTACATGGAGCGTATTGCGCGAAATGCGTAATTAATATAACCAATTATAGACTAGAGTTTCCGTTGTACACTTTAACGAAAATGCTAAATAAATTTACGATTGGTTTTTGTAATCTACGCATCTCGAAAAGTACACATCATGGGGAATCAATACTTTGGATACGAGTATATGTGAAACAGAATGTATACAACATTTAAGTAGGATTGAGTTAAATACAAAACAGTATATGAGGTCACGTAAAGACGATCGGTGATACCGATAGACTCACCATTCCCAAAAAAGTGTTAATTAAAAGGTATTAATGCTAATTACGTTACAATAAATAATTTATAAGATAAAAATTTAAATATTAGTTGTTTGCGATTAAGTGGTGCGAGTGAGGAGCGCGTGGATTCAATCTTGGACAACGACGGGACAAACGCGACTAGAAACTTTGACAGGCAATGTAATGGAACAAAGTTTAATAAACGAGAACAAGAGATACATTATTCACAGTTTATTTACAACAACCGCGCGGTTATGCGATTGCACGTTCCGCGAGCAATGGATAACTCTTTTCAGCAAGATGCGGGAATCGAAATTTCGCTGTCCGCGAACAACGGAGCGAAGGAGCAAATTCAACGCGGAAACTTCGCCGAAATTTAGTGCGGTTTCTCGGTTTAAACAATGTGTTTGCGCTTATGACTTTGTGTGAAATGTGAATCGCTCCTCCCGCATGCCGCTTTTATAATTACTTGCCCTTTTAGAAGAATCTCGTCGATTCGAGAGACTGATGCATCTTCCAGTGACAGTTTTTGTTGAACGTGTTTTGTTTCGAACTGTTTTGAGATTCTTCTTGAAGAGCGATAATTATTATTGTTTCCGATGAGTCGGTTATTACCGAGCCTTTTGCCCGACCGCTAACTGGCAACCCCGGATTGAGCGCCAGTGATGTGAATTTACGGCGCGCTGATAGGCGTTTCGTGGTGATTAATTCGGTGTCTACAATTCGCACGTGCCGCGCCATGACTCGTTTCGTCATGACAGGTGGCAATTACGAGTGCGTCTTTTTTCTCTCTTTATCGCGCTCTTGTAATAAGTCGAATCGCAAACATCCGGCCCGTCTTGTCTGGAGCCCCTGGCAAATTTGTCGGGCCCCCGTGGCACGCCCGGTGATACATTGCTGCGCTTAGTTGAGAATGAAGCGGTACAACGCACGCTACTACACGGCCGTAGTAGTACGGCGTGCGCGATCGATGCGTTTCTGTCGTTAGACGTTGTGGCACACGAGTCCAATTAATAAGCTAGCGGTTGTGAGCAAGGGGTGCTTCGATGTTTTCGATATTGCAGAGTGATGTGGCCACGTGATGTGCAGCCGTGCGGCGAGCGACGGAGGAAAGAGGCATGCGGTTTTCGTGACGCAGGTAAGTCCCGAACACGTTTTGTCGCGACTCACATTGCTGTTTTTTTCCTTTAGGTTCGAGTTGGCCACGCGTCAAACAGTTGATCCGCCGAGGGAAGACAAAGCATCAGCGCGACGGACGGTAAGAGACATTCGTATGCGTGAGCGCATTATTTAGCGTATTATTGGTGTGTTGATTGTACATACATTAACTTATATTTAATAAGGTAACTATATATTAATGCATTAAATTGTGAATTTGGCTACTGTTGGAAAAGAAATTTTTTTTTGTTTTCGAGAATTGAGCTGGTCGCGCGCTATTCCTCCGCAGGATTAAAATCGCTTGCTGGGAGTAAAATAATTTTCGCAATTGAACGCATCAACTCGGACGATGCAGTGCCAACAGTTATCAAGCGGATCTGCCGTCGTCTCCAGGATGTATTTTAACAATCCGCGCCAGCGGCCAGCGCGTCGGTGGCATGCTTTCATTCCGGAGGAGGCAGAGGCCAATTCGCCTGATCGTTGGCAGTCCACCACTTCGGCCGTTGGAGCAGGGAATGTAGATACTCTTTGGACCATCGCTCCCAGAAGTGATCGTGGATCCTTTGCAGAAGATGCCATCTGGTCAGCCGGTGGCGTCTCGGTGTAACTCAGTTAGGGAACTGCGTTGAGCGCCGATCCGATCAAGAAGTGTCCCGGAGTGAGGACTGCTAGGTCATCCGGGTCATCAAATAAGGCCTGAAGAGGTCTCAAAAACTTTGTTTTACGATATACATACCGAACTGTTCCTGCTCAAACACGTTTTCCTTGTTTATATCCATCTGCAATTAGCTCTGAAAAAAATAATATTTTAAAAAACTAATATGTTAAAGATATTAAAATAGAGTGAGATGAGGTTATAGTCTATTTGTTTCTTTAAAATATATCAGTAAAACATTAATACATCTATTGCTCAATATACATTTGAAGGAGAATAAAAGTTAATTATTATGAAAATAATAAAAAGTACATACATACCTACTTTTCTATTTCTTCTTAAAATTCTGCGATACGAGTGAAATTTTCGCACTTTCCTACAGTCCCCTATTAATGAGCTAATCCAATCGCTCCATAGACACGTTTACAAATCCGATTAGTTTAGGGCACTTTTTTCCTAATCGGTTAATATGATTGCGATTAATCCGATTGCAAACCCGATTACTAAACGTAAAAACCCCAAGTTGACTAAAACAAAATCTTCGCTCAAACGATTGTGGGAGCCAACCACCCCAAAGGATCGAACAGGCGGGCTGTCAAAGACAGAACCGATCGCTTTGTGAAGACTGACACTGCAATGGTTTTGGTGGAAAAGGAGAAGCAGTCCACCCTTGGATTCCATTGGAGACCGAGTGTGGCGTGAGTCTCTTGCGACTTTCATGAAAGCAAGTCACGCTGGTCTTTGTGTTTAACTGGGATGTTGGTGAGCAGGCTTGTTGGTTGATCTTCTTGAGAGGGAATCCGCCGGCCAAGCACGACTCCGCCAGTTGTTGCTGCAGTTCCCTGGCCTCGTTGAGAAAAGGAGCGCCTACGAGGATGTCGTCCACGTAAACGTCCTGACGCAGGGCGATTCTTTGGGAAAGCGAGTTTTTTCGTCGTCTGCGAGCTGTTGCAGAGTGCGTATCGCCAAAAACGGGGCGCACTCTAATCCATAAGTGACGGTGTTCAGCATGTACTCCGTGACACTGTTTTGTTCATTGTCACGTCACAAAATTTGTTGCAGGTGCCGATCTGCCGGGTCGATCAACATCTGGCGATATATCTTGGCGACGTCAGAGGCCAGGATGTGCACGCCACTGCAACAGGATGTCGGCTAAAGCGGACAACAGATTTGGGCCAACATCAACGTTTGCTGAGGCACTCCTCGGACGCGACTATCGGCGACCCATTGAACACTACCCGCAGTTTTGTCGATGAACTCGCGGCACGCAACATTTCATGATGTAGGAGAAAGCACACGAGTCCTCCCTCGCTCGGCGATTGAGGAGCGGGAGACATATGCCCCAGGACTTCGTACTCCCACATGAAGTCGCGGTAGAGCTGACCAAAATAAGAGTCACGCGTGACACGCTTTTCCATCTGCCCGAGCAAGCGAGCGGCGAAGCGCCTGGTCTCTGTAAGATCCGGGAGGGGTCCTTTGAGCGGGAGCCAAACCACATATCTGCCATTAGCGTCGCGGCAATGCGTTTTTGAATAATGGTCTTCTGTCTGGCGTTCATCCAAGGAGAGTGGAGCTGCACCGGAACTTACTTCTTCCTGCCGCCAAAACCGCTGTACCAAGTTGACTAGATCGTTCTCTCCATAACATTGGAACGTTCTGGCGTACTGGGTGCTCGTCCTGCCGACAGTGCCCGATAATATCCATCCTAACCTTTTTTTTGTGCCACAAGTTTTCGCGGTCCTCCGCACCGCAACCCCGGTTGGAGGAGATGTCAGCGCCAAGAAGAAGGATCAACGTTGAGAAACTCCGAATCGGCAAGTTTCAGCCCGTCGAGATGCTTCCACGTTCCTGCTTCTGCACGGGAATCGCCGCTGTAAAGAGTGAGCCGCGGGAGGACCAGCGCCGATACTATCATCGGAGACCCGCCGCTGCACGCAGAAATCTCAAGATTGATTTGACCTCGGGTGACCCCGGTCATTTTTCCACCGACGCCAAATATCGATAGGTCGAGATAGGTGACCGCGGGATATGCAGTCACTGAGCCAACGATTCGAATTCAGTTGGACTGGATCCAACTTTTCCGCGTGATAATAGGAAACAGGAAGGGCTATTGTCTGCTCATTGGATATGTATATTTACCATAGATGTACCGTATAATCATTGACAATCTTGCATCTGCTGGAATAGGAACTTGCCAATTTGTTTTTATTTTTTTTATGAAAGGTTCAACTCTTAATAATATATAATCAAACATACTAGATGTCATCCTCATATAATTGAAAAATGTTTCTTCATCTTGTAATCTCATTTCGTAAACAAGATTATGCCAATTTCCTTGTTGTTGTTTTAATTGTAGTATAGGATGTATCCAATATCTTCTTTTTTGTCTATTTAAAATGTTTCTTTTATTTCTCCTTCTTATATAAAGTAAGGCCAACAGCAATATTCGACATTTTTTACGCATAGCCGCATCCATATTTATGATAAATTAAAGTAAATAATTTTGTAATTTTATAATTAAGATATGTACTTTTCTATTTTATGTTATTATCTAATCTTATCTGTTTTATATATGATATATGCGTATCTCTAGATTAAAGATTATGAAGGAAATATACATAGTTTGCGCATGCTTACTTCAATCTTTAACGTATGCTATGTGAACACCAGAAAAACTATTTTTGTTTGCCGCATCGCTTTTTGCCGCGCGGCAAGCGTTACCGCGTTCTGTGTGCAGGAGCCATAAATCTGAGCTCCATAAAGTTAGCCGGTCAACATTCACTTTTATAATTTTTTTTTTTACGAATCGTTTGTTGGTGATTGTTGGCTTAATTATAACGTTTGTTGATTAATATTTTTTTTGAAAATACGAAAATAAAATTTTGTGTGAAGTTAACCGGAAAGATACAATATTATTTTTGTTTCAAACTTATTAGTTCAATCAATGCGCAATCGTTTGTTGGTCACGGAAAAACTAATTAAAAATTTGTATATAAATAATAAAATTATTCTAATAGTTTTTTACATTGCCTATATATACTGCATGTACGGTATACGGTATACACCGTGAAGTGTGCCTCGCCGCATACTACCAGACGCGCGACTCACCGACGAGTGGCCTTCACTTGGACACAGTACAATTGGACACGGTGCAAATGGACACGTTACAAATGGACACGAGATTGTGCACACGGTTCAATTGGACACAGTGCATTTGGACACAGTAATTTTGGATACAGTAGCTTTTGGACACATAAGAAAATACGCATCGTTTACTTGGACACCGCTCAATTGGACACTGTTCATTTGGACACCGTTCGTTTGGACACAGAAAGATGCGCACCGTTCATTTGGACACCGTTCGTTTGGACACCAAAATTTGATTTAAATTATACGACGTAATCCTCACCAAATTTTTGTTTTAAATAAGAAATAGGTATGGGTTAGGTTATATCTTCCGGAAGTGGAGCCCCCCGCAGGGGGGGGCGGAACCCACTGTATCCATGCATGACATCCAAATATGCGAAAGGCTAAACAAAGTGCTAAAAGCAATGTAAAATTAATGATATCAGTATCAGAGATATAAAAGTATGAATATATTTTATTTTGACAGATATTATAACCTTCAAATGTATCTCCTTTTCACGATTTCATATTTTACATAGATTTACCAGTATAAAGTGTTATAAGAATACTGATTATATTTTCCCAAAATGATTTTTATTTCTCTCCATCTGTTACATATTCAAACAAACAGTGCGCATGTTTCTGTGTACAAATAAACGGTGTCCAAACGAACGATGGGCAAATGAACGGTGTCCAAACGAACGGTGGGCAAATGAACGGTGTCCAAACGAACGGTGGGCAAATAACGGTGTCCAAACGAACGGTGTCCAAATGAACGGTGCGCATCTTTCTGTGTCCAAACGAACGGTGTCCAAATGAACAGTGTCCAATTGAGCGGTGTCCAAGTAAACAATGCGTATTTTCTTATGTGTCCAAAAGCTACTGTATCCAAAATTACTGTGTCCAAATGTACTGTGTCCAATTGAACCGTGTGCACAATCTCGTGTCCATTTGTAACGTGTCCATTTGCACCGTGTCCAATTGTACTGTGTCCAAGTGAAGGCCACTCGCGAATAACCACTGCTCACGCGAAACTCTGTACATACCGCGTCCGCAAGTTT
>NW_027223329.1:6622736-6722425 GCF_030449975.1 Polyergus mexicanus | reverse complement strand
AAGCAGTGGTATCAACGCAGAGTACTGGGAATTCGGGCTCCGCCTGAGAACTTTATTTAAATAATTCGGACACTTTCCACATTAAATAAATAGATTAATATCAGATTTATTTGTGGTTTGGTTTATTTACAATGTTCCCGCACTTTCGCTCGCGTCGCGTATCACGATAACGGTTATCTTAACGTGCGCGTGTCTAGAGTCGAGTTTCGGTCTCGAGACTCGCCTCTCGCTTCTTCGTGTATATTTCTGCCGACTGCGTGGCTATTCAATATTATAATAATTATTGATACTCGTTTTGACACTCGCGGTTGTTAGAGATATTGCTTGCGTAAAGGAATAAAGATTGCCCGTTTGGTAGTTATTGCGACTACCCGCGTAATATTAATTAATGATCAAGACTGCCCGCGTAATATTAATGGTAAAGACTGCCCGCGTAATATTAATGGTAAAGACTGCCCGCGTAATATTAATGGTAAAGACTGCCCGCCGTTCGTTAGCGGTGGGCCTTTTTATTAACTCCCCTTGGCTTCCCGGGAGGGGGTCGTTTAGCGACAAGGCTGTGTGTCATGTCGCTTGATTTTGGCAATCTCCGGATGCAAGCTAAGAAGTTCTAAGTAGGACTTCTTTGCTTGCACTTTCGCAATTTCTTTATTCCTTTTTATTTCGCTTTTAAGTAGGACTTCTACGTTGCATTTTCGCAATGTCCTTCTTCCGCTTGCCCTGATTTCCGTGTTTTCGCAATGAAATGATTGCACGGTCGCTCGGGCTTAGCGCGTGGCTCGCGTTGTCAGCGCTTTGTTCGGTCAACGCTCGTAACGTGATCTGTATTCGCGTTACACGTTGAGCAATCATATAAGATAATATGTATTTAGAATAATATATTTAATAATTCGTGTATAGCCTGTTTGGGCTATAACATCCCTCCCCCGTAAGAAAAAGAAAAACGGAGGTGTAAAAGTGACGTTTTTCGCAAAACAAAATTTTTCTTATTCTAATATACAATATTGTTTCCCGTATATAATATGAATATAATCGTTTCTTATTCTAAAATCGTGTGCTTAAACTACGTTTTAGTATGGGTCTTGGGAATCCGTATGATATACGTGGTTCGTTTTCTTCGTATATCCGTAGGAGTGCCTGTTTTTCTTCCGTATTTAAATGTTGCGTGCGTAGTAGTTGTCATATTTGTCCGTGTCTCGAGTTAGTATACTTAAAATTTTTTCTTGTTTCTACCGTATGTATTTTAGATTCGATCTCGCGTTCTATGTCTTCGACGGTGACGTTTGGCGTCTGTATCTCGACTTCCATATCGGTTGTATTTATAATACTAACGGGACACGTGTAATTTTTTGGTTCTACTAAGCAGTTTCCAAGGTAAATTCCTGGAGCTGTTTCTTCTGCTCGTACTATTCCTATTCGATTTTGATTTGTTGTCGCTTTTACGATGGTCTCGCTGCGCGGTTTCAGAATCGTTTTGTTAAGCGAATGGAATTTTAGTACGGCGTTTCCTATTTTTAATTGACTTTTATTATAATCGCAAGATACCGAATGTTGTCGAAGGAAATAAATTCCTAGTATTCCTTCATATTCGATCGGAATGTCGTCCTTTACCACGTAAAATGCATGTTTTACCTTATGGTTTCCTATCTTGATTGTGGCGTGCATTTTTCCGATGGTATGTATTTTATGTCCGGTTATACCAGTGAGCGCGATTTTATGTTCGTGTATCAATGCATCGTCCTTTAAATGTTTCAATTTTATTAGTGAGATGGTCGATCCTGAATCGTACAACATCTGTATTTTTTCGTTTTCCACTTGTCGCATTGGTAATGTTATTAGCAATAAGTCCGTCTTTTTCTTCGCACGTGGCATATCTTTAATATGCGTAACGCGAGAGTGGCCTTCACTTGGACACAGTACAATTGGACACGGTGCAAATGGACACGTTACAAATGGACACGAGATTGTGCACACGGTTCAATTGGACACAGTGCATTTGGACACAGTAATTTTGGATACAGTAGCTTTTGGACACATAAGAAAATACGCATCGTTTACTTGGACACCGCTCAATTGGACACTGTTCATTTGGACACCGTTCGTTTGGACACAGAAAGATGCGCACCGTTCATTTGGACACCGTTCGTTTGGACACCGTTATTTGCCCACCGTTCGTTTGGACACCGTTCATTTGCCCACCGTTCGTCTGGACACCGTTCATTTGCCCACTGTTCGTTTGGACACCGTTCATTTGCCCACCGTTCGTTTGGTGGATCCTCGGCCGGGTCTGGGTCCTGGCTTTGGCCCAACTGTCCGGGCGCCTGAGGCGGCTGTTTAACAGCTGCCTCAGGGAGGGCATATTCCCCCCAGCATGGGTGAGGGCCAGATTGGTCCTCATCCCGAAGGGGGGGCAAGCCCAGCAACGCCCCTTCTGCATACAGGCCTATCTGCCTGTTGGACGAGGCGAGGAAACTCTTGGAGAGAGTGTTGGCGAACCGTCTCGTCCAACACCTGTCCCGGGGAGAGATGGACCTCCACCGAGACCAGTATGGATTCCGCGGGGGGCGATCGACCGTTGACGCGATCTTGCGCGTCCGGTCCCTCGCGGAGTCCATTATGGAGGAGGGCAGGGTGGTACTCGCGGTGTCGTTAGACATCCGCAATGCATTTAACACCCTGCCCTGGAGTATGGTGGGGAAGGCCGTGAACACCTTCGGCCTTCCCCCCTACATGGTGGAGGTCCTGAGAAGCTATTTCCGGGACAGGTGGCTGGAGTACCCCAACAACCGGGTACTCCTAAGCAGAAGGGGCGTATATTGCGGGGTTCCACAGGGGTCCGTGTTGGGCCCCACCCTGTGGAACCTCGCCTATAATAGGGTGCTGGGTATTGCCCTCCCCCCCGGCTGCAGTGTCGTCTGTTACGCCGACGACACTTTGCTGTTGGCCGGGGGAGAGAGCTGGGGGGCTGCGGTTCATATCGCCAACGTCGGGGTAGCGTGCGCTGTCCGCGCGATCCGTGGCATGTGCCTGCAGGTAGCGCCCCATAAGACCGAGGCGCTATTCATGCATAGGGGGGAGCATGAGGCTCCCCCCGCCGAGGCCCATGTCATGGTGGGTGACGTCTCCGTCCGGGTGGGAGACAGGTTAAAATACCTTGGTCTCTACCTGGACGCAGCCTGGAGTTTTGGCGCGCACTTTGAGCTTCTGGCCCCAGGGCGGAGTCGGTGGCACTTAGCCTCGGCCGACTCTTGCCCAATCTCGGGGGTCCGGATGGCCGGGTGCGGCGCCTATACGCGAACACCGTCCGAGCGGTGGCCCTTTACGGGTCACCGGTGTGGGCGGACGCCCTGGTGGCCAATCGGCGCGGCAGCATGCTGCTGCGCAGAGTATTTAGGAGGGTGGCCATCAGGGTAGTCCGAGGTTATAGGACGGTGTCGCACACGGCGGCCTCATTATTGGCGGGGATGCCGCCCGTCGAGCTCTACGCAGACATGTACGCGCACGTTTACGCGCGTACGCGAGAGCTCGGCGGGCTCGGCGTGGTTTTGACCCCTAAGGTCAAGGCCGCCGTGAGACTCCAGGCTAGGCGACGCGCTCTGGAGAGGTGGGACGAACACCTCTCCAACCCCCAAGATACATCGGGGAGGCGCGTCGTCGAGGCCATCCGCCCTCATTTGATCAAGTGGGTCACACGGGCGGGTGGCGAGATGTCGTACCGTGCGACACAGGTATTTACGGGCCACGGGTGTTTCGGCTCGTATCTGTGTCGCATCGGTAAAGAGGACAGCGCACGCTGCCACCATTGTACGGGGGGGGGGACGAGGACACGGCGCAGCACACGCTGGAGGTGTGCCCAGCGTGGGCAGAAGAGCGCCGTGTTCTCGTCAACGTAATAGGGGATATTGACTTCTCGCTCTCGAGCATCGTAGCGGCTATGCTCGAGAGCGAGGAGTCCTGGAGGGCGGTCTCCTCCTTCTGTGAAGCAGTTATGCTCCAGAAGGAGGAGGCCGAAAGGGAGCGAGAGCGGCTTCCCGGAGAACACCCGGGGGGCCGCAATCGCGCCCGACGGGCCCCCGGGGGTGGGCCGATGGGAGCCGGGGCAGCACAAGCCCCCGGGCATCCCAGAAACCCACCCCAGCAAAGAGGGGGCGCACGCAGGGGGAGGGGACGGGGTCGCAACCGTCCCCATCGAACTCCCCCAGCGAATGCGCGGGGCCCGGACAACTCGGGGGGACGTCCGCTATTTCGTCGCGGACGTCTCACCCCGAACTGGGCCAGGTGGTCGGAACCCAGGTGGGGTACATGGGCCCGACCACGCCCTCCCCGGGAATAACACCGGGATGGCGGCGAGAGGGGCGGTGGTCCCCCTCTCGCCAAGATAGGATGATGTCCCCATCAACAACGGGGACACTGGGGAAGACAGAAACCGCTCCCCCAGCGGGCACGGCCCGTGGGCGGGGGGTCTCTCTGATGTAGTGCATACGCCAGTTTCCAGAGAGGCCCCCTGAAACGCCCGAGATAGGTCACCCGGAGGGGTTTTAGTGGGTAGTCCCCGGCCGTTTGTTTAGGCCGGGGGTAGTCCCACATAACCCCGCCTCGAACCCCATCGAGGCGGGGTATGCGTAAAGGCATTTCCCCTCCGTTACAAAAAAAAAAGGAGATTGGGAAGGGGAATATACGTATGCAGGTGCGAGGGGCAATACAGTGATTGATTACATGTTGAGCAGCGAAAGAGTGTACGAGAGAGTAGTAGATTTCAGGGTAGGCGACAGAGTGGACTCTGATCACATGCCGGTTATAGTAACGCTGGAAGATAAAGACAGAAGAGGAAGAAGAAGGGAAGAAGAAGAGGAGGGCAAGGAGAAAGGAGAGGAGAAATGGAGGATTTGTTGGGATGAAGAATCCATACAATGGTATAAAGAAAACCTGGAGATGACACCATGGGAAGCAGACAGGCAGGATACAATTGAGGAAAAATGGGATAGACTTAAGTGTATGATACATGAAGCTATGATAAAGAAAAAGGTAACAACGAAAAGAAAAGAGTTGGGCCACAAAGACTGGTGGGATAAGCAATGCTCAAGGAAGAAGAGGGAGGTGCAAAGATGTTACAAGAGATGGAGGAAAGGAAGAGTAGCAAGAGAAAAATATCTGGAAGAAAAGAAGAGGCTGAGAAAGCTGACAGAAAAAAGCAAAGGGAGAACAGAGAAAGGGAAGAGAAGGAGTTGAGGAATTTAAAGAATACAACGCAAGTTTGGAATTTTATAAATAAAAGGAGGAAGAAGAAGGAATGGAAAGCAGCAGACATAAATAAGGAAGCGTGGAGAAAGCATTTCATGAACTTGTTGGAGGGAGAGACAATAGGACAAGAGGATGAGCCCAGAATGTCTAGGGAAACTGTAGAGGAGACAATAAGGAGAAGAGGAGAGCAGACAGAAGGACAGGTGGAGGAAGAGGAAATAAGGGATGAGAATGTCGATAATAGTTTCATTATACAAGAGGGGAGATGCAGACATAGTAGGCAATTATAGAGGTATATCCTTGCTGTGCGCGGCATATAAGATCTACGCTGAGATTTTGAGAAACAGACTGGAGGAGGAAACAGAAAGGTTGGGTTTGCTACCGGAGAGTCAAGCAGGTTTCAAAAAAGGAAGAGCAACGATAGATAATGTGTTTGTGTTGAACCACATAGTTCAGAGGGAAAAGATGAAAGAAAGTAAGGAAAGAAGAATCTATGCCTTGTTCGTGGACTTAAAAGCAGCCTTCGATAATGTGGAGAGAGAACAGTTATGGAATGTACTAAAAGGAAAAGGGGTAGCGGCGGACCTAGTCTGGAGGATGGAAAGGATATATGAGGAAACAAAGGTGGCGGTAAGAGTAAAGGAAGAGGTCACAGCGAAGTTTAGAACAACGAAGGGAGTGCATCAGGGATGTGTGATGAGCCCACTTCTGTTTAATCTGTATATAGCGGATATAGGTAAGGTGCTGGAAATGCGGAACGTAAGGGGTGTACGTATAGGTAATAAAAGATTATGGTCGTTAGAGTATGCGGATGATATGGTGTTTTTGGCAAAGAACAGGGAGGCATTATTAGATATGATGCAGACAGTGAAGAGGTTTTTAAATAAAAGGAATTTGATTTTATGTACAGTGAAGACGAAAGTGTTAGTTTTCAATAGAGGAAACAGAGAAAGGAAGGAAAGTTGGAAATGGGGAGGAAAAGAAATAGAAGAGGTAAATGTTTTCAAATATTTAGGCTTCGTGTTTAACAATAAGGGTAATTATAAGGATCATATAAGGGATATAAGTAATAAGGGAAGGTTGGCAGCTAATAAAACATGGGGGTTGGGAGAGCGGATATGCAGAGACGATTTTACCAGAAGGTGGGGGTTGTTTAGGTATTTGGTACATAGCGTAATGTCCTACGGAGTGGAAATATGGGGGTGGGAAGAGAAGAAAGAATTAGAGAGAATAATGCTGGACTATGTAAGATGGATTTTCAGATTAGATTTTTGTACACCAAGGTACCTAATGACAAGAGAATTAAGACTGAATAAACTAAGAATTGAATGGGGACTGAGGGCAGTTAAATATGAGGAAAAAATAGGAGAGATGGATGAAAATAGATGGATAAAAAGGTGCTGGATCGAAAAAGAAAAGAATGGATGGAAAGATATGTATAGGGAGAGGGAGAAATATTATAATAGGAATGGATGGGGTATAGAAGCACTAGAAGACCTAAGACAGAGGGGGATCGATTTAAGGAAGGAACTAGGAGAGAGAGATTGGGTGGTGCAAAGGCAAGCAGAGGAAGGTAAAATTAGAGAGGCCAGATACAACAAGAAATATAAGGAATTGGAAACAGGAGATGAAGGACCAAGTTATCTGAGGAAAGGTAGTGTAGACGAAGGCAACATAGGAGATATGATAAGGGCATTGTTAAGGGTAAGGTGCGGAAATATGGAAGAGGGGAATAAATATTGGTTGGAGGAAGAGGAGACATTGTGTTTATTTTGCGGCAATGGGAAAGATTGTATGAGTCACTATGTAAAAGAATGCGAACGGATAAAAGATTGGTTTAAAGACTTAGGGAAAAATTGTAAGGAAATAGAAGATAGTATTTGGAGTGATGAGTTAAATAAGAAGAAGGGTAGGATACTGCGGAAATTGTGGTTGGAAAAGGAATTAATAATAAAAAATAGGAAAAGAAAGTAGAGAGGTGAAAAGAAAAGGAGATAAGATAAAATAATATGAAATGAAATAAATAAATAAGCTAGTCCTAGCTAGTCTTAGAATTGTAAAAGGTATGAGTGTATGCGTGAGATACGTGTGGATAAGGAGAATTTGTAAACCAAGTCCACTTCTTGGCTATATGGCGGAAGTTAAATATAAATTATTCCAGTACAAACATAAAATATATAGAATTTTTTTCAAACACTCTAATCTTCGAAGAATCTTCTTTTGTGATCATTTTAATTTTTAATTGGCTTACATTAAAGCTAAGAGATTGTCCGCCGTTACTGTAAAGTTTCTATAATAAGAGTTAAGGTTCCCTTAATCAACCAATCAGCGCGAAACAATTCGCCGACCAGGTTGCGTGGATTGGTTAGGATGTGATTTGTGGATTCTTAATACTCAATCGTAACCATAACCACTACCAAGTCCGTAAATCGTAATATAATACGGTCTTAAATATATTTCTATGTAAAACCAATTTATACTGTACATAACACACTATACTCATTGGGCGCGTTCCACTTTACAACCGCAACGCTCACGGTATCATTTCATCTTTGTTGTTCACCGAAAGTTAAACAAAGAGAGATGATCCTCGCGAACGTTGCGGTTGTTAAGTGGAACGCGCCCATTTTCATCTCACCGTCATTACACACATTAACGCACTATCAAATATTCTTCTAAGAATTTCAAGTATATTATGTATCAATTCACATTATTTGCTTTATTTAAAATCTGTAGAAAAATATTGTAAAACCTTATGTATAATGCGAATTAATCTTAATTTCCTAAAATATACTGTAGCTTAAGTCTTATTATAGAAACTTTGGTTGCGTTCAGTAGAGAAATTGCTTAATTATCCTTTTGTCAACATTCGACGTTGATTTGTTGGCTCTAAAAATAAGAGCCAATCACGTTCAATTGCTACTGAGCCATTCAAGCAGCATTTGTTATCGAAAACGACACGTGCTGTAGGCATATTTCAGGTTATGTAGTCTTGAATTGCGCGGTAACCAGTAGTTTTGGTGAAAATACTGTACATCGTTTTCCATATTTTTAGCTTTTATACAGGGTGTTCCATTTTAAAGGACCCACTCAAATATCTCAGAAACACTGCGTTAAATTGAAAAATATTTCAAACAAAAGTTGTGTGGCTTCAAGGGGGCCATAAGATGGTGACAATGATTTGACCTTGGAAAATCATTTGAAGGTCATATGAAAGTCAACTTTAAAATCTTAAATAGAAACCCCCATTTTTTATTTAGTATTCTTATAGCTTGCCTCGAGAGCTTTCCAAAACACTATAATAAACTATTTTTTTATCCAGTACTTTTTGAGTTATTTTATATTTTAATCTGACATCTTTTGATATAAAAAATAAAATATCTCGTAAAATATTTAGTTTTCGATAATCTTACCATAATACTTTTATGTACAGAATAATGAGACAAATCAAATAGTATAAAAAAAACAATTGTTTTAACAAAAAGTATGTGATTATTTATAATGATTTTTTTAGTTTAAAAAAACAATTATTTGTTTTTTTGGCACAAATTGATTTGTCTCATTATTCTGTACATAAAAGTATTACGGTAAGATTATCGAAAACTGAATATTTTATGAGATATTTAATTTTTTATATCAAAAGATGTCAGATTAAAATATAAAATAATATAAAATAACTCAAAAAGTACTGAATAAAAAAATACTTTATTATATGTTTTGGAAAGCTCTCGATGTCAGCTACAAGAATACTAAATAAAAAATGGGGATTTCCATTTAAGATTTTAAAGTTGACCTTTACATGACCTTCAAATGATTTTCCAAGGTCAAATCATTGTCACCATCTTATGGCCCCCTTGAAGCCACACAACTTTTGTTTGAAACATTTTTTGATTTAACGCAGTGTTTCTGAGATATTTGAATGGGTCCTTTAAAATGGGACACCCTGTATATCATGTTTTCCTTACTTAAAATTAAACATACTAAACAATTAATCGTTGTGAAATCTAGTAATGTAACTCGTAAAAGAAAGAAAGATTATTAGATAAAACTAGAAAATGGAAAACGTTGCGTTGGGATATTCCTTTGTAAGTCGGGTAAGTAGAATATTATATTTAATCTTTGGATAATTATAGAAAGTTACAATAAATTCAAGTAAAAATAAAATATACAAGTTATAATCGCATTAAAAATAGTATATATTCTAAAGAAAGTTTAATTAATAAAAACTAAATGTAATAAATAAATCGTCAAATACGTATATAAATTAACCATATTAATTGTTTCCAAACAACTATAATAAAAAATAAAGTAAGATTTGTTAAAGAAAATAAAGTTTCAATAAATATTAAAATATTTTCTATGTTTATCCAACATATTTCGAGTAAAAATATTATAATTAAATCATTCTATAAAGAAAGAAATCTATATCCTATTAAAAAAAAACTATAAATTAACATGACTATAAATAGTTCGTATTCGGAACCAATTTCATTAAGCCAATAATTTCATTAACTGCATTTTAAGCTAATTGATACTCATAAAATACTTTTGATTGTTAGCGTACAATTTAACAATTAGAATTTGTTAAACAATTGAAAAATTATTTCTAAAAGCAGTTTTTAATACAATTAGATATAATAAAAATATATTAAATAGCTATAAAATATATTTTTTTTTTTATATCAATCACTTGACTGCTTTAAAAACCGATCAGTGCATGGGCTGAAAAAGTATTGTAATATTCTTTATTAATATCTTAAAAACAGCGATTCTAATATTAATATAAAATAAAATATAAATTAAGATTATACGTACAGACTAACGATTGTTTAAAGCCAATAGCCGAGACAATAAATAAATACAAAAGAAAAAATTGTACATTAGAAGATATAACTTAATTTTCGCTTCAATCTATTTAAGCAGACTTATTAATTAATAAGCAGAATTATTAATTAATAAGCTTTAGTGTTTAAATAATAAAAATATTAAATTTCAAACAAAACATTCTCTAAAAAATTTTACAAAAATTAATGTGAAACACATTATTGCATATTAATTATAAAATGAATAATGTATTCCTTATTAATTCAGAAACATAATCAGAAAACCTACCAATGTTTGTAAGTATATTGTGTACGTACATTAAATATATTAAATTCTTGAAAGAAGTGAAAATATTGTTTTGTGGCCTAACGTTCATTTCCAAGACACAAACATACTTTCATAAATAATGTAATATTAAATACTTAAATGAAGAATTCGTTTCGAAATACATTTATCCTAAGTCTCTTTCAAGTAACTTATAATTTTTTATTTAGATGTCCCGCCAAATTTTCCAGAAAGCAATCAAGCCGTTGGCATAAAGACTTGCACATTTGTTATATATGAGTAACGTCTTTTTACGTTGTTGTTAATATTGTTATGCATTACACACCTTTGTAGAACGATGTGAGTTGACATTACCTGACCGCGTTTTCAAATGCTTGTACGTATGTTAAATGCGCTAAATTCTTGAAAGAAATAAAAATATCATTTTGTGGCCTAACGTTCGTTTCCAGGACACAAGCATATTATCGCAAAAAGTGTCATATTAAACACTTAAATGAAGAACTCGCTTTGAAATACATTTATCCCAAACGTCTTTCAAGTAACTTACAATTTTTTATTTAGATGTCCCGCCAAACTTTCCAGAAAGCAATCAAGGTGTTGGCATAAAGGCTTGCACATTTGTTATATATGAGTTACGTCTTTTTACGTTGTTGTTGTTAATATTGTTATGCATTACACACCTTTGTAGAACGATGTGAGTTGACATTACCTGACCGCGTTTTCAAATGCTTGTACGTACGTTAAATGTATTAAATTCTTGAAAGAAATAAAAATATCATTTTGTGGCCTAACGTTCGTTTCCAGGACACAAGCATATTCTCGTAAAAGGTGTCATATTAAACACTTAAATGAAGAACTCGCTTCGAAATACATTTATCCCAAACGTCTTTCAAGTAACTTACGATTTTTTATTTATATGTCCTGCCAAACTTTCCAGAAAGCAATCAAGGCATTGGCATAAAGACTTGCACATTTGTTATATATGAGTTACATCTTTTTACGTTGTTTGTTGTCAATATTGTTATGAATTACACACTTTTGCGGAAAGATGTGAGATTGCCTGACGCTGACGTTGTCTGACTGAATTTCTAAATGTTGGTATATACGTTAAATGTGTTAAATATTTTTAAAAAGTGGAAACATCATTTTGTAGCCTAACGTTTGATTCCAGTACATAAAATGTTTTTCGTGCATAATGAAAATCAAAGTGACTAATTTCACATTATACACAATAAACTTTTAATCATAGTTTTTCAAGATTATTTGTACTTCAAGTATTATTAAAAATCGTTGTGTTTTTTTCAATCTCATATTTTTTTATATATTTATATACTATTTTACGCGATTTTCTTAATTATATAAATATATTGACGGTTTTTATGTTCGAAATTCAATAATACATTATATATACTTCAATTGGCATTGTTAGATAATATTTGTATACATGTCTTTTTTTTGTATATATATTTGGATGTACAATTATCATATCTACATACATTAATTTTCCAGGACTGTCCTGGAAACTGCCATTTGACATAGAATTCTTGCAGGTCAGGCCTGGAACCATACAAATGTCTCAGAATATGCCAATAATTATCGAGAAGTGTCTCGGAACAGACCATTTGACATATATATATATATTTACATTTTAAGTAAACAATAAACGGATGATTTAAACTTTTTTAGACATTTATCTGCCCGATCTAAGAGAGACAATCAGTCCAATATCTTAATTCCCTATGTTTGGGATTGTATCAGTAATTGAACTGATAGAAATAATTATATTTTTAATCTTCTGTCAGTTGCTTTTTGCAAGCTTTATATACTTCTCACGACTACAAATCAAATACGAGATGGATGCATATAGCGCGTCGCATAATGATGAACAAACGAGCTATCGGCTGAATACTATATTTTTGTAAAGTTTGTAATAAAGTAAAGTTGTAAATTTGCTGTCATGCCATGCATGGCAAGGTTTGCTCTGTTATTTGCGTGAATTCTGCATCTCGTTGTGCCAGAGTATACTTTGTTCTGTTCTTTTCGTAAATATGTTATCATATTGTGTACAATAAGGTTTGCTCTGTTCTTGTCGTAAATTTGCTATTATAGTGTGTATAACAAAATTTGCTACTAATTGATGTAAAGTTTGTGTTACACCGTGAATAGCATCATACGTGTTCTTCTTTGCGTAAAATTTACGAGCAAGCCTTTTTCTATTATTTACAGCATCGTGAGACAAAAAATTTTGACGTCAATTTGCTTCAAACTTTTTGACAAACCAAAACAAGACAAATGTTTGCTAGACAGTTGTTGTCAAAATTAAAGCATACCTTGTCGCAAAGCTTTGGCAAAATGTGATTTTAACATTCTTGGCTATCTGGGCTTACTCCAAATTCTTTTACCACTGCTGGATTATTGTAATTCAAATTAGATTATGACTTATTGAATTGATGAAGATAATATTGTTCTCTTTGTTCATTCCATTCCCATGCAGATTCATGTACACTTAGCTGTAAAGTATATTTGCTTAAATTATATTAAATGTAAAATGTTAAATGCCAGTTTTTGTCTAACTGTCATACAAAATTTTATGTAAGCGTGACTAACCCAATTATTTGGAAGACTTAGTTTTTCTTTCCTATCATTAGTTATTCTATCAGCCCATTCATAATAAGTTTTAAAAAGATCCTGCCTCTCCACAGATTGTTTAAACCATGGATGTCCTACAAAAGAATGATTGGAATCTCACTCTAAAAAGATTTGTTGATTTTTTTCTGTGATAGCTTTGATAAGATTTTCCAAATCACTGATTGTTCCTAATTTCTTTTCATTTATGATGGCTTTGAAATCTTCAGTTGCTACTGTAATGTAAAATATAAAATGTTTATTAATACATATTACATTGTATGTAAAAAATATACATATTTATAAAATATAATTATATAAGATATACAATACAGGTTGTTTTACATAGAGCAAACCAATAATATATATGTATGTATGTTTATTTTGAAAATTTATACATATACCATTTATTTGTACTTTCTTTCATTAATGACGAGAGAGAAATAGCTTCGATATGTTGATCTTTCAAGTCATTTAATACAGACTCCAATTCTTTCAAATTATTGCTAGGAGAATCAATTGAGGCATTCAATTTAATAATTGAATTTTTCTCCCAAGCTTTTTTCGGCTGAATTTTAGTGCTATCACAACGATAGTTATAGTACCTGTCAACATGTTTGCCCACACTAGCCAAAAGAAGATAAATACGATTCATCTCAATCTCATCCAGAATGGATCATTGGCAAACTTTATCAATTCTTTCTTACTCATTTCTGCGAGCGTTTCTTTAGTTGTTTCCATATTAATTTTGATGTCACCATTCTCAGAGACAAATTCCACCTGTTAGAGGAAGCACAAAGTAATATTGATAATAAAAATCAAAGAAACTCAAACAAAGTAGCATGGAATAACATAATAACTCAGACCTTTTAGAGAATGTCTATACTATTTAAATACTTATTATTGCTCAATTATATAAAAATGATTTATATTATTTATATTAGTACATTCTCAGTATTTTTTTATACATATTGTATAAGTTGATTATTATTAACTATAAAACATATTTATACACATAATGTATTAATATATCTGTAAATATAATGGAAAAAAGTAAAAAAGATCTTTATGTAAACATATATAAATATTTATATATTTTATATTCATAATTATATATTTTAATGACAGAACTGCACTATATTTTATATTTAAAAATTTATATTTTTTAATGACAGACTTGCACATCAGATTCATAACGCAATATAAATAGCTTCAATCGGTGTAATTACTATTGTCTCATCACATTCCTTGACATTTAATTGCATATCATCACATTTCCGCCATCGTCCTGAAGGTTTTTGACAGTAGTCAATAAAGTGATCAGGAATGTGTATGATGACATTTATCAAACTGAAAATAATAAACAGATTTTCATATATGTTCAATAAGCAAATAAAACGATATCTATGTATATTACTAAACATATCGGTACTGTTTTCCAAAATTCAGTGTAACTGGAACATCTGCTAAATGGCATTTGAGGCCATATGTTTTCTTACGATGTGTCCTTGTATCCAAATCAATAAAGATGTGGAAATGTGAACGAATCATTTCAATGACTGTTCCTAGGCTATTTTTTTGTTAGCACTTAACATTGTAATAATGTTCATTGAATAAGACGGCATCTTGCAATGCTTGAATACCTTTGGTATTGATCGTTCTGGTATTTACTTCAAAATATGCAACATTCGTTGGTAATAACGTTATACATTCCGGATTATAACATTCAGATGATCTAATTGCACTTAACTCACAAAGGAAGGTAGGCAATTCGGAAATTTAAAGAATTCTGAAACTTTGTGTGCAAATAGAGTAATTTATTCGTAAGACAAAACTATTTTTTGTTTGTGCAAAATTAAGGTTTGAAGGGGTGAAATCACTGCTTGAAAAAAATGTAGATTTTTTTTGCAAAATAACTGCCGAACGGTGAGAGACATCGAAAAAAAGTTTAAACAAAAGTTGTATTTTTTTTTATGTCTACAAAGCTGCGTATAGATAAGTATCAAAAAATTCATGTTTTTCGAGATATCCCACCACCAACCCTTAAAATTGAGTTTTGTACTTTGTAAATTTATGCAAAAATAGTTTTTCATAACCTCTTTTCATACATCATAATAAGTTGGTGTTATATTAAAAAAAAAGTTATCGAATTTTTGAATTTCCTTTTAACAGTTTTAATTATTAAAATGATTTTATAAAACAATATTTAAATTATTTAAATTATTATTAATATAAATTTCCGACAACTTTTAATTATTTAAGTAAGTCAGTATGTATTAACAATTACATGAAAAATATAACTAATTAAAACTAATCAGTGATGTATATGAATCATAATAATAGCAACATACGTTACTTAAGATGTTATTTTGTTAGACAATTTTGCGAACCGCACGATAAATGAAATATTGCATGAAATTCTATTTTAAATGACGCAGAGTGACAGTTGATAGTACGCCGATAACTTTGTCGAACTTTCCGATTTACGTAATGCGGACGAGTTTTTTTTTGATTATTTTGTAAACCATACGAAAAATAAGATAAGGATAGTATTTTGTGAGGCATAAATTGGACTGCTATCGCAAAGGAATGAAATGATGATAAGTTTATGTCAAACAAAACGACAAATGTACAATTACAATTGTAATATTTCATGGAAGTTGCGAAATGTTTCTGCAATGTTACTGCAAGCCTGCGACAACGTTGAAATGTCCGTCCTTAGAAATATTACAATGTAAGATTACGATAATGTCACGGTGCAATGTATTTGTAATATTGAAATACATTGTTATAAATATGCAGAACGCTTCAAATTTAATAGATAATCTTCGAAAATATATAAAGACATCCAAGAGAAATAAGAAAAAAAGATTGTGAATTTACGCAATTATGAGTTTTTTCTCTCTTGGATGTCTTTATATATTCTCGAAGTTTATTTATTAAAATCTGAAATATCGTGCTTATTAAAAAATTATTTTTAAATTTTTGGTTTTATATAGGAATGGAAACTATTTAACAATTTCCTGTTATCTAGTTAACATCGCTATTTTATAAATAATTTACAAGTTTAAGAAAATAGTAATGATTAAATGATTTCATTCATAAAAGTTAAAATTTTACTTATATAGAAATTAGACTCTATTTTACATCTTAAGTAGACAATTAACGAATAATTTTAACTTTTTTGGATATTTATGTATCCGATTACTGAACAATCAGTTCAATATCTGAATTCCCTGTGTTGGGATTGTATCGGATAAATTAAACTGATAAAAATACAATACTTAAAATTTTAATCTTATTAGCCGCTCTTTGCAAGCTTCATGTAATCATCGTGACTGAAACTTAAATGCGGGATAGATAACGCAACGCGCGCCGCATAGCGGTAAACAAACAAACTAGCGATTACCGAAAACTGTTTTTTGTAATGTTTTTGAAATGTCGCTGTAACATTCTCATAAAATATTACAATTATATGTTCCAATAATGTCTCAACAATATTACATTGCAACTTGCAAGATTGTAATATTACTACAATGTAATTGCAATGTTCTGTGCTGTGTGGGATCCTTCAGGAGCTACGCATCCCTGTTCGAACCACCTATAAGATAGGCAATCGATCGCATAACAACATTATGCATAACGTCTGACAATACTAGTCCACGTTCTTTAAATTAAATAAAAAAAGACAACAAGAAAATAAAAATGAAATCAAAGAACAAATGGATTAGTATTATCAGATGTCACGCGCAATGCTGTCATGCGACCGATTATCTACCTCACAGACAATCTGAATAGAAACGTGTCCCATACAATACAGAACATTACAGCAATATTGCAATGTTGCAGCAATGTTACTATAATATTCTGTGCTATATGGGTAAAGGTGCGTCGAAGGATAGCGAGCTTTTTGATAAAAAATGATTCTTTTAATGTGACCTATTATCTCCTGAAGTTTGTCCTACGTGTTCTGCAACACTTTACATGTTATAGCAACAATAACGATATATGATCGAATTCTGCTCTAAAAAAAAAATCTCTCAGATATATTGCCAGCACTGTGCTCCGTTTGCACAGTGCGATGGAAAAATACAGGAGGAGATGGATGCGTCGCAGAGCAACATTACGCGGCAGTCAAGGGAGTGAAAATATGGCTTCACTGTATTGCGCAGAACATCGGCGCCTTAGCGTCGCGACGACCTTTGCGGGGTGAGTCGTTGCTTGGTGCCCGCGCCTTTTTCCTGTGCTACGTGGCACAATCGCACGGAGTACACACGACAATGCGATCATATTGTGAGAACACAATCGTTATTCCTACTGTCTAGATTCAACCCCTTTTTCGGGTCGGCGTAGACTAATTAAATATAGAAGAAGAAAGAAAAGAAGAAGAAAAAAAGAAGAAGAAATCATCTGAATTGTTCAATCTACAAATCGTGCTCTCCTTGATGATCAAGGAAAAGTCCAGCGTCGACAGCGAGCTTCTTTAAACGACAACAAAGAATTACTAGATCGTAAAACGTAGGGAGATCCACACTCCTGGGCAAGACGGGGAAAGAGAGCTACGGGTAAGGTCAGGTTCCGCGGCAGCGACTATGCGCGTGATCGATCGCGCGCATCTCCACGATCGGCTGGAGATGTGATACCGGAAGTAGGCCAGGCAGGACTGACCTGCGTGGACGTATAGGTACGGCAGACAGCGTGCGTGCGTGCGTACGAGTACGACGTGTAAGCCGTAGGTGTGCCGCGTGGGTCCAGGAGCCAGCAGTTGCAGAGATGCGCGTCGCCGCGACGGCCTCTCTGTCACCGATGTGTTCATCGTCGAGGACTCTCTGGTACAATGCTACCATTGTGCGACTGCTCTGTGTTATTCTGGTCTCTTGCTGGATTATTCTTGATCAACCGGCCTTGGGCCTGCCGAATCCGGAGTTGACAACGATGGAAGGTAAGATAACTTCGGCATTGCATGATGCTCAGGATGTTATGCGTATCATTCTTTTTGAAATTGCATCACGAGAGAAATATCATATTTCTCACACCTTTAAAATAACAAGCATGCAAAAAAAACCATTCGCAATGTTTTAATTGAAATTAAATGCTATGAAGACTTATTGTATCTACTTTGTAGTCATTTATCTTTTGCATTGATGATTTTTATTTAATAATTTTATACATGGTTTATATACAGGGTGTCCCGTAAAGATTGTGCCAACGCTCGTGAGTAGATAGAGCACAGTAAACTGAACAGAAAAGTCCTGTAACATTTTTTTAAATAACATTTAATAAAAAAGTTATTATTGAAAAGTCTGCCAATCAGCTCCAATCTTTAGCCGTGCACTTGATGCGTGAGCGCTCTGTCGCTACGGCGACGCATACTATTAGGCGGGCGGCTTACCGACGTGCGTCCGGCTAAAAGTCGGCGCTGATTTACCAGACTTTACTCAATAATATCTCCTTTATTAAGCGTTGTAGAAAAAAATGTTACAGGATTTTTCTGTTCAGTTTACTGTGCTCTACCCTCTCACGAGCGTTGGCACAATCTTTACCGGACACCTTGTATATACAATATATATATGTATATATAATAAAAAACTGCAGTTAATTATATAAATTCTCTCTTCCTCTCGACTACTCCCCCTCTCTCTCTCTTTTTCTTATCGACTGCTTTATTTATCTATATATATAAATATATATATTATATATAGATATATATATGTATATATATATATAATATATATATGTGTGTATAGATTAAAGCAGATAAATATAGATAATCTGTGTATATATCTATACATACATATATATATATATATACATTGCAAGCACTTTTCAATATATATATATATATATATATATATATATATATATATATATATATATATATATATATATATTGAAAAACACATGCAAATCTTGTAAGTTAAAATGTTTTAGATAAAGAAAAAGTTTTCTTTTTTTATTGACATTTATATATAACTTAAAGATCAAAGGGGTTTGTTTTATATTAACTTTCCATATTTAGCATACAATGTGTCTATACAACTTTCAACCTATAATATCATGAAATATACTCTTGAAGTTAAATAAAGCCTACTCAAGATTATAAACAGCGTTAAAAGATTAAAAAGTTTAAAAGATGACTGAAAAACATTTTAACAATTTCTAAAAGATTAAGGAATCTTTCAGGTATCTTTCTGACTTTTTTGTTGTTTTGAATGAAAACATAAAACAAATTTCATTAAGATCGTAATGACGATATTGCACATAGAAGATGTGTAAAGTACATTGCATAAATATCACTTTACATAGCAGTATACATTACATAAGTAGATATTATGCATAATTCTCTTATAATAAATATTATAAAATAAACTGAAATTTTTAAAACTTTATTAATTTGTTTTCTATAAAACTTCAATAGCTATTATAATTTGACAAATTGATAATATGCAATTATTAAAATACTTATAAGGAAGTTACTTTGCAGATTAGATAAAGTCAGCCTTTGTGAGAAATATGCGTTTGATTGATATATAATTTCCTTATCTTGTCCTATATTGCGTGCAATCATGACGCATATGATGACGCATGCGCTACGCGAAGGACATTATATCACATGTTAGATTAAAGTGCAGATAAACATTTCTTGTGAATTCAAGCATCGAATGATGCAATATTAATGCATAAGAGGTCATCGTATGTTTGTTATCAAAACTAAGTATTATGTTTGTTAATACTTTAATGTCACAACGAACATTACATCCAGCATACAATGAAATACTGATAAAAACAGAAAACATGGACCAATACTGATAAAGATAAAAACAGATATCTAAAAATATACGATTAAATAATATTTTTAAAAGTTATGAAGTTGTATGTTTATTAATTTTGTCTCGATATTTCCGAATAAATAGTATTGATCGCGGTAGTAAGTAAATACATTTGTCGCTCGGCTTATGCAATACCTTTTTTACGTGATTTCAATTTTCATCCCCTTTCTTTTTCTCTCTCTCCTCTCTCTCCTCCCCCTCTTTCAAAAACTCTTGAAAATAAAAATTATCTTATTAATTTGAAGCTGTATTTGAATAACTGTCCACATAGCATGTAATGTTACAGAAATGTTTGAGCAATTTTGTAATATACTAGAAATATTATGTATTACAGTCAAATATTACAAAAAATATTACTGATATATTATACGTTTATAATAACATTGAAATATTACAGTAACATTGTTGCAATATATCACATACATAGCAAGGTGACGTTAAACGATGTTTCAATTTCGTCTTATCGACATTAGAGACGTCGTTAAAACATTATTAAGACATCATTTGACACCACCTTGTTACTAAGAATGTTATACATCAGATTAGAGTATAAATAAAATATTTCAAAAGTAATATATTTATTTTGCAATGTTACGAATATATTTTTTTATTATTATTACTTAAACGTATACATTAAGTAGTATATATTAAGTATATTTTTAAGTAATATTAATGAGAAATATATTCATAACATTATAAAATCTTCATATACACGTACATATATTAAGGTGGGAAACTAGTGTAACGGCTAAAAAGGTATTTTCTTAAAATATGAGACAATAGTTTCAGTTGCACATATAGAATTTTTTATTGAAAAATTTTTTTTGTGATATTAAAAAAACAGCGGTCAATGTCTCATTGATTCTAAAACTTTTTTTCTTTAAAATTCCGCCATAATAAATTTTTTTTTTAATCCATATGTGCAACTGGAGTTATTGTTTTATATTTTAAGAAAATTGTTTTTTTTTGGTAAATATGCATAAAAGGTTACACCTCACCGATTTTATCACTACTTAAATATGTTGTAGGGGAGTTTCTTCTGAGTAATTATCCGCAAGAAAAAAGTGGGGGAAGCATTCGTTTAGAAGATATAATAAATTGAAATTTTACAATTTTAATGGTTTCTTTGAAGTGTTATAAAATAAAATTAGGAACAGTGATATATTTGTGTATATTTTATTTCTTGCAGAGGATGTAGGAGATGTTTTTGTTTACATTTACGAGATAGGTCATAGATGGGTTATATAGCGTAATCAAAACCAAATTTTAGTTTTAAATCAGAAATAAGTTTGGGTTAGGTTATATCTTCCGGAAGTGGAGGCTCCCCGTAGGGAGGGGGGGGGGCGAAACCCACTACATCCACGCGTATACTTTCCCATCCACACAACAATTGTGGGGTAGACCTTGCTTCGCGTTGTACAGTATATGCGTGGACGCAGTGGGTTTCGCCCCCCCCCCTCCCCCTACGGAGGGGCTCCACTTACGGAAGATGTAATCTATATCAAACCGATTTTTAGTTTTAAAAGTAAAATTTAAGATATGACTCAAAAATTCATGTAATCGCATATTGAAAGCTGTTAACAAACTGCGAGAAATAGGTGAAACCGATTATTAACAAAATATCTATGATCATGTAACTATCCCATAAATGTAAACGAATATTTTTTCTATGTCTACCCTACAACAAATACAACGTACACAGACTTCACTTTTCCTAATATTACTTTATAATACCCGAGAAAAAGTATTAAAACTGTGAAACTTTAATTTGTCATATCTTCTAAACGAATATGTTCTCTATTTTCTCCACATTTTTCTTACGGCGAATTACAACATATCTAAGTAGCAATAAAATCGGTAAGGTGTAACCTTTTATGCATATTCATCTTTTTTTTCAGAGCTTCCATTGTCCCGCTATACGCAGGCGCCTGTTTCTTTTTTTTAAAAGCAGCTCACACTATTGGCTATTGTAGCCATAAATTTTACTATTTTTCAACAAAAATTTTACAAAGAGTAGTTTAAATGATGTACTTTATGATGTTAATAACATGATTTGGGAGAAAAAAAAAACGATTATTTACCAGAGAAATATCCTTAAAAATAGCCTTTTCTTAGCCGTTACACAGATTTCCTCCCTTAAATTTCACGAAACAAAATGTTATTAAAGTTAATTTATTATGCATATGGATATTGGAAAGATATAATTGTATGTAATATTGGCAAAATAATTTTATCTTGTTATGGAATTTTATAAGCTTTTGCGTATATGTTTTGATAGAGCCATGATTCTATACATCTGTTTTGTTTACTTATGACTATTCCAAGATGTTGTGATTTGCATGGTGTAATGAACAATTTGTATCAGGTATCAACATTTTTCCTATAAATGTATAAATTATTATTTTGACTTTTAGCGATATTGAGATCTCAAATGATAGTATTATCCTTCAGTACAACGTAGTTATTTTTGTTATCGTCACAATTTAAAAAAACAAATCTAAATGTCATATTTTATATTCTTTTTTTTATAATTATGTTCATGATTCAATGAATCATTTTTCTGAAGAAATTTTTTGTTACATGCTTCATTAGAACGGCTGATACAAAAATTTAACTCATAAAGTCTTAATGATTATTACAATAATAAAGAATTATTAGTAAAGTATCACTGCAATATGTTTGTTATAAAATGATATTAATAACGAAAGTAACATTTCAACAAGATAATCTTTATTGCATTAACATAATATTTTATATCATAACAATTCCTCTCGAGGAATTATACAATATAATTGCAATTTATTTGTAATATAAAAATATTAAAATGATCTAATTCCTCGCAATATTACGTAAATATTATATAAATATTACAGTACTAAAATTGTAATATGTCACGATTATATTATTGCAATTCATTTTGGTCATTTGGACATTTTAATATTATTGATATTAATGATATTTCTGTAATATTCTAACAATATTCATGCTATATTTCATTGTAATATTGCTATGGAAAAATGATATTGTTGTGATATTGCTATTATATTATGTGCTATAATATACAGGATATTTCTAACCACCCGTACAGGCTTTTTAAGAAAAAGGGAAGTGGATTTTATCAAAAATCGCAAAAATTTCGATGACTAAATTCTGTACGCTGTATTGTATTATATGGTGATATTTTCAACTTTCAACGCCGACCGTAAATGGACTAGCCAGACATAGATTCGGATTTCCCGACAAAAAATGAGAAATTTTTATTACAAACATTTTTTTCTAAAATGCCTCCATCGACTTTAACATAATTTTTAAAGTGTGATTCACGAACAGGATGTAGCTAGATAGGAAATGGGAATATCCAGATCTAAAGTCGAATTTTTTTAATGGAATATGATACTTTTTATTGCAAATTTGGATTATACATAAACATAAACAATTTTTTTATGTTTATTTACATAAATGAATAAATAATTTTAATAATTTTATTATTATTTTATTAACATGGTTACAAAATGATAAAAAGAAATTGTTGTAATATGATTAATAAACTTTATTAACATAAAGGATTAAACATTTATTAATAATCTGGAAATAATCTTGAAAGTGTGATGAAAAAATAAACTTTAGCTGCATTTCTAGACGAGTTAGCGTGTATTATTTCAATGTTCATTATTTTAGAAAAAAATGTTTAGGACAAAAGTTTTTTATTTTTCGCTAGGGAATCCGAATCTGCAATAAAAAGTGCTATGTTCCATTTAGAAAATTTGATTTTTAATCTGGATGGTCGGTTTCTGGTCGGCATCGGAAATTAAAAATATCACCATACAATAGAGTAGATTTAGTCATTTCGATTTAGTCATCGAAATTTTTGCGATTTTTGATAAAATGCATTTTCCTTTTTCTTAAAAGATCTGTACGGAGGTTAGGGTGTATACAGAGTGTTAAAAAAAACCGTTCAATATTTATATGGTAGATAGGACATACCATACTGAGTAAAAAAAACCTTAATAAACATAGGTCGAACACTCAACCGTTTTTAAGATATAAACATTTTTGTATGTTAGCATCCTGATTGACTTACTAGCTTCTTCGTGTCGCATGCGACGTGAGAAGAAGATAATCTGTCTAAATCTTTATCTCAATATTTACAGAAAGTGTCTTCCTTCTATTTTCATACTCAGCATTTTCTTCTTGCGAATCGCAAAGATCCGCAATCGCCAGTTGATGACAACTGACTGATTACCGATGAAATCTTTCATTATGAAGTATGTATGGAAATTGAATGAGAACATTCAGAACGCGGTTTATAAACACTGAGATAAACATCGCATGCGACATATAGAAACCAGTAAATCAATCATGATGCTAACATACAAAAATGTTTATATTTCAAAAAGGGTTGAACTTTCGACTTTTGTTTGCTAAGGTTTTCTTTCTCAGTGTAGGGTATGTACTATCTACCAAATATTGAATAAGTGACATCTCTCACCAATGACTTTGATCTTCATGTATATATTATAGAAGTAAAGATAATAATGAATAAATCTCGTATGAATAGTTGCAAAACATACATGTAGAATTATATAATTATAGATTTTATCAATTTTTATTTTTGTATTTATTAAAGACTACTCAAGCAGTCGAATTTTTATTTGTTAATAGCTTGTTAATAAACAATAAGCGACTATTGGAACTTTTTAAATGTTACTCATTGAGTCGTCATCTTAACAACACTAAGGTCAAGAATATTGAAGAGGATATGCTCTAATGTAAAGGTTTATTATTAAATTAAATTAAGGTATATATTTTTTTCCAAAATTTATGTACGAACACGGATTAAAATAAGAGTAACATGAATCAATATTCTTCTCAGAGCATGTATGAAGATCGATAATTATTGTTTTTCAGTTGTAATTTGTGCTACAGAATCTGGATTAGTTTGAAGAAAAAGATTAGTTTCTACGTAAATAAAAAATTGAAAGAACTTTTTTATAATATACGTAAGAAATTCTAATATAATGCAAACTTCTTATTAACGAATATATTTAAAAAAATCTTATGTTTTGTAATCCATGCATTTAAAAATCCAAAATATGGAAAATATATTAGAGCATAATCTCTCGAAAGGTGTAGAAATGGTTTTATTTTATTGCTCAAAAATGAAAAGTTATCATTTTTATCTATTAGTTTGTAATCGTTCTAGTATCTGTCTGTTATTTTTCTTTATCTAAATTAATCATCATAAAAGATAATAGCTTACATAGTTTTAATATTTCGCCTAGCTCTAAATTGTTTTTATGCATTTTTTAGATTCTATTTAATTTTCCGACATCTTTTATCTTTCATTTATTTTGATCCACGCAATTTTTGTAGACTATCTTGTTCAGAAAGAATACGTGAATATTCTGCGCTTCCTATTGTTTGCTGAAAATCTATTGGTTTAACGTTCTATTAACAATTTACATTTAGAACTCGCTCAATTCGATTTGTTCATGTTAATACGTTTCTCAATACATTTATGCTTTGATGATTTTCATTAAAAATAGAATATTAAAGCGGCAATAATAATGCATTAAAACTTACGAAATTATCTATTTTGATTTTAAAGTTATCTTAAAATAGATGGTTATAAAATAAAAAATAAATATTAGTTTAAAAAATGTAGAGTAATATAATGAAATTAAACTAAATAATCAACACGTTGTAATACAAAAATTCTTCCGCCCACGTGATATATCTCGGTAATGTTTTACACACATTTAACTTGTATATTTGGCATTTTTTTTTGCTGATTTGTCAATTTTTAATGTTATACAAATGTTACGTTACATTTTGTTTGTCACAAATTGAAAATATATACATATCTGCAATATCAAAATCTGAAACGTTATCTCAGGATAATTCTAAAGATTACTGACAAACTTCAGGAGCGTATAGAAGAGTCGGAAGATAGCAACTTTTGACTAGGAATCCATATTTTCCAAAATAATCCTGAGTCGATACAAGCACTCTTTCTTACCCTAGGCATGTCCCGGACCCACGTCAGATGCTGCAAGTATTCTGGCTACAAGTGTTTCTAGATCATCCACCGGTATCTCATAAAGAGGTTTTTGATATGTCCTCAAAAGAAGTAATCAAGAGGCGTTAAGTCAGGTTTGTACCGATTCAGTAGCTCTATTCTGTAACTTTTAACGACAAATTCGCTATCGTTACGCAGGTGGAACATATCGGAAAATAGCTGCGCAACGACGCGTAACGATAACGACATCATCGTTACAAAGTTAGAGAATAGGCCTACAGGATTACTTCAGAAAATATGGATTCTTAGCTGAAAATTGCTATATTTCGATCCTCCTATACGCTCCTGAAGATTGTTTGTAATCTTTAGAGTCATCCTGTATTAATCTTTGTAGAAATCCAAAACTCCAAATTTTCTCATCATACTTTTATGTTAATTTTTCAAAAATCCAAAGCTTCAAACTTTCTTCATATTGCGAAACGTAATTACAAGAATTTAAAAAAACATTAATTGCGCCGTGCGAAATGAATATCTTACAAAAATTCCGCGTTGAAGTTTCATATCTTATATGTTCGATTAGTTTGATCATCAACCTTAACAATAGCATCCAAGCCAATCTTAAAATATATCGATTAGTTTCCGCGATATCGAAATAGAATCATCAGGTAGCGTATGTGTGATTGAAATAATTCCACGAGATAAACGGTAAATTGTCTATCGATTTTGCAAAGTTAAGATCAGTATTTCTTGCATATATTTAGAATAGCTCGAGATATTATTAATGATTAACTGAGATATGTTGTTGTACGTTCGATTCATATCTTACTTATGTTAGTATGATGCTGTAAGTATATCAATGGGTCATAGGGTATAAATTGAATTCCTTTGCATTAGATAAATAGATAATTGTGGCTTGCATGTAAACGATGCTATTAGAGTGGAGAGACCTATGTAATCTGACAATGAGCATAATAAAATTGAAAGATATGCATATTTTAGAAAGTATCTCTGTTTAACACTATTTGCCAACTGCGCTTGCGCTTGCTAGTATCTTGCATCAAGTCATACGTAGCAATTATGCGCAGCAAACAATCATGCACAGAACACAGCGAGACGAATATATATACCGATATCTATACCGTGTGTCTATATGTGAGTCGCCCAGTTGAGAGTAATTCATTTATATTTACCAAGAATAAAACTGCATAAAAATGATTGAACATTTATTTCGATTCCACTTATATCATTTTTTATCAAGTTAAAATAACGTTATATTACCAAAACAATTCTATTTTTCGAGATTCAGTCTAGTAACAATTAATGAACTGTTAAAATAGCAAATATTGTGTGAATATCATAGAAACTTCTAGAATGAGTAAAAATCCATGAATATCTTAAAATGCTTGGGCACAGAATGTAAATTTCTTTTTTCAAAACTGCAGAATGAAATTACATTTTTATCAAGAACGTAAAAACGGTTACGATATAGTTTGGACTATAATGTAACATTTGTTACATTATAATCCAAACTATATCGTATGTAGGGCGCTAAGTATAAAACACATCGAATAAATCAATAAACAACATAACACAGCCCTTCTCCCCGTATATACAGCTGTTATTTATTTATGCCATGCATGTAGCACGTATTATTTTTTCCGTCGCGGTTTGTCACAGTATTATAGTATGTCAAGATTAACTTAAAAAATGTTACATACAGAGTACATAAGTAAATGTAGATGACATGTCAATCATCAATGAAGAAGTCGGAAATTGGCCATGCATGATAAAAAATGAAAAGTTAATAGCTAAATGCAAAATTTCAAGCCGATACAATTGGCGTTTAATTTCTAAAATAATCGTCAAATCATACATCATTGTATTTGTTTCGAACAACGCTACAACACTACTTTTATTATACCGAAATATTTATATTATTGTAAACAAGTGTATGCATATATCTGATCCGAACATAGATAACTTTTGTGAGTGATCAATATATTCACAATAGAGTTTAGTTAAAACTATTTCATGTGCGTGAGCGTATGCGTGTGCGTGTGTGTGTGTGTAAGTGGGTGGTTTTTGGGTATGCGTATATGCGTACATGTTTGCGCGTGTGTATGCATATGTGTGTGTGTGTGTGTGTGTGTGTGTGTGTGTGTGTGTTTGTGTGTATGTGTGTTTGTGTGTATGATATATTTTAATTTAAGAGATAATAAGGGGTAGTCACTTATACTGGTGCTCCCTATATATGTATATCGATGATTTTATTTGCTATGCTATTATAATAATTCTCAAGGAAATCAGACGAGATGCCATTTGAAAGTGACATTTAATTTGTACATTTGAAATGTGAGTTTGTCATATTTTTCAAGTAAAATTTATTATACAAAATTTTGAATGTATTCATGAAGCATGTATTGTTACGTCTTTTGTTAATATAAGAAGAATAGGAAATCTGTTTCCAAAAAAAAAAATATCACGAAGCATCTGCCGATCTGCACGGGAGAAATTTTGGTTTTAAAAGAAGATATAATAATATACAATACAACAAATACTATTACACTTTAATTAAAATTTAGATTAAGCAATGAAGAGAATAAAATATTCAATTATACTCTCTCCTTCTCTCATTAATCTTTATTGTGCGATTTTTATCCATTAATTGTAGATATTTTTCAATGTAAGTGCTTCTAAAAAGTTCTCGTAATTTTATAATATTTGTAAACGTGTATCTAAATTACTTTTTGCAAAACATTTATTTATTATTATTTATTGCTATAAGTAGTTCACAAAGAAATACCGAAATAATTTGAAGTTTTGTGTTGTTTGCAAGAGTCTGATTAAGATTAATATTCTTCTCATATTCGCTTGATTTAAACTCGAGAGATAAGACGTAAATAAGAGTTCGCGATCTTAACGAAACGTGCATGCCTTTTCAAACAACGGAAAAGTTTAAAAGATGCTTAAGAGTTTAGAGAATCAAAATGCAAAATTAAAATATTTTTTTTATACCCTTACGATTGATCTTATAGTTACAAGAATTTGTTTTTCTATCTATTGCTACACATAATTTCCAACTTATGCGTTCGTAGATCACCTTGACATCTATTGTTATGCCCCGCAGGAATGATCGATATTAGAGATATTATGTTTCAAAGCACTGCAGTAGTTGTATTATTGCATTTCTTTGCGACATAAATACCACTGATGATTAAGCTTACAAAATGACACATTAACATAAAACTCATATCAGTGTAAAATCTAAGAAATTAATACAACATAATAGAAGATTTAAAAACACGTAAAAGTAGATTTTTTGTTGTATTTTTTGGATGTACAAAAATGGAATTGTTTGTAAAATGAATAAAATACTGATAATTATGCATATTAAGACCCGACCCCCGCAGCATAGTGATGTTGACATATGTTGTCAAGGTGACCCTGATCAACATTCCGAAGGTTTTAGCCGGCGGCTGTTGTTTATTCAAAAATTATTAACAAATAAAGTTTGAGAAGTACCATATACCACCAAGTAATTTTCGAACAACATGTATAAAAGAATAGTAAGTTTGACCTTGACATAACGAAACTTGTGAAACTCATTGTGTCCACGCATATACTTTACAACGCGAAGCGAGATTCACCTCACGATTGTTGTGTGAATGGGAAAGTATATGCGTGAAAGCAGTGGGTTCCGCCCCCTTCCCCAGGGGAGGCTCCACTTCTGGAAGATATAACCTAACCCAAATCTATTTCTGAAAATTTGATTTAAGTTGTACAACGTCTTGATGCGGATGGATCTCGCTTCTTGCATAGAAATTACAAACTCATGTAAAAATTACGTTTTATTTTTCAAACTTTATTTGTTAATAACTTTTTAATAAACAATGAGCACCAATTAAGTTATAAGGAAAAGTTACTCAGGATTATGTCCTTGACAACATATGTCAAGGTCAAGGTCATCAGCGAGGTGTCCGTTAATATAAATAATTACCAAAAAAATCTTTAGAAAAGGTAGATATCTTCCTCTTTAAAACGAGCCCAGGATTAAGATGGGCAGATTTTTAGTTTTCAAGATACAGTCCGTTTTAGGACCGAGCGTGTTACCCACGGTGCAGCTCGAGCGCCGTTGCAAGTGCAGACAGATCATTTGGTCAGTCCTATTCTCCTATTGCTTGTGGCCAGACGTGGACTTCTCTTATATTTAATATATAAAATACTGCTAAATACAAATAAAAAGAGAAATATAATTTCATTGACATTATCTCCAATCGATGCAATTTGAAAAATTTAAAATACAAATTTTATAGTTTAACTAGTTTTCTAGATATAGTTTCTCAATTATTCTACGGCACACACAAACTAAGTTTCTATATAAATAGATAAATAAAAAAAAAATTTATAACAAAATATAATGTTTGGGGAATTTATATTGTGATTTTCAGCGATTGTCATTGTTTTAGTTATATATCATGTTTACAAAAATATAATTTATACGCAATACTTTAGTTAACAACATATATGTTATGTGATACAGAAGAGATACATCTCACGTTCTTCATTTTTCTCTTTTTCTCTCTTTTACTCTGATATTTTTGTTTAATTAAAATATTGCGTATAAATTATATTTTTGTAAACAAGATATATAACTAAGATAATGACAATCACTGAAAATCACAATGTAAATTTTCCAGGCATTATATTTTGGTATAAATTTTTTTTTTTTTTATTTATCTATTTATATGCAAACTTGGTATGTGTATGTCGTAGACTGATTGAGAAACTATATCTAGAAAACTGGTTACAGTTATAAAATTTGTACTTTAGATTTTTCAGATTGCATCGATCGGAAATAACGTCGATAAAATTATATTTCTCTTTCTATTTGTATTTAGTAATATTTTATTTATTTAATATATGAGAGAGGTCACCACACCTGGCCACAAGCAATAGGACTGACCAAATCATCTGTTTGCACTTGCAACGTCCGAGCGTTCGAGCTGCATTGTAGGTAACGCGTTCGATCCTAAAACGGACTGTATCTTGAAAACTAAAAGTCTGCCCATTTTGATCCTGAGCTCGTTTTAAAGGGGAAGATTTCTACTTTTTTATAAGATTTTTTAAAAGAAAATCAAAGATGTCCAAATGAGAAAAAACAATTTTTATTTTGTTCTTCGAAAATCTTAAATAAGTTTTGACTTTAACTTTTTTGACGTTTTCAAAAACTGATTTTATAAGATTAAAGGGTGTAAAACGACCTTTCAAAATCACTACCTGTTTTTTTAAATCATGATAGTCTATTGGAACTTATCAGCGTTTGAAGTTGGATGCAACGATCCAAATGATAAAAATTCAAGTCCCTGTTAATAGAAAGTCCGCGGGTCAAAAGGTTTCGTCAACGATTTTACTTTTAATGGGACTACAATTTGTGTAAATTTTATTGTGCAATAATCGGAAAACTTTGAAAATTTAGGTGGATCACTTCATAAATAATGGCCTATATGTAATATAAAATATCATACCTTGTAACTTAGCTTGTTGTATTTGATATGATGTGACAAATCTGTGTGCATATGCATGTGCGTGCGTGTGCGTGCGTGCGTATGTGCGTGCTCAAGCTATTGTGATTAAGCTTATTAAAAACTTAATCAATTCGGGCCTCGTTAAATAAACTTTGCATGAGACATTACCGTATCTCTTGATAATGGTTACCTAGTTGTAGATTTTACTGTTATAATAAAATTGTAGGTCATCGCGCGTGACAATTATAATATACAATACATGCTTCAGTTTCGGCGATTGCTCTTTATCAAAATTAAAGACGATTTAAAGGCTTAGTTTTCGATGTTAATTAGTTTTTTAAAACTAAGATTTAATCATTTTAATGAAGTTGTTAAAATTAATTACAATCTGAGTAAGAGTTCCGTATCCGACCGAGGTCCAAATTTGATGAAATTTTACAAGCACGTAGCATATATTAAATGTAATCGAATACCACAAGTATAAATGTGTGGAAACGTCGTTTTGAGATATTTAAATTTTAATTATCTGGCTAAATGAATAATTTTTAAAATTTTCATATGAAAAAAGATTAGAATTTAAAAATATTTTGCTAAAATGTTTTATTTTATTAATATCCTATAGGTCTATTTTCTAACTTCGTAATGACGATGTCGTTATTGTTACGTGTCATTGCACAGCTAAAACATATTGAAAAATAGCTGCGCCGTGTAACGATAATGAATTTGCCATTAAATATTACAGAATAGAGGTCAAATACGGAACTCTTACCGAAGACTTTTATTAATATCTAATATTTGAAAATTATCACATTATTTTAAAAAAGCAATTACAGCAATGATAGAAAAATTTTACCGTGTAATTTTATTATAAGTTTTTACATAAAATCACAATCAAATTTTTCACAATGGAAAGTTTGTATTACTTTAATTGTTTATTTTAAAAATAATATGTTAATTTTTAAACATTAGATATTAATGAAGTTTTCCATGATATTCATTAATTAATTTCCTAAATATTTATCTAATAAAGCAACTGCTAATACAATTTAATTTTATTTTAAGAGAGATATACCAATACTTTACATATTATTCCTATATTATACTTAATATATTTACTGCTATATATTTCTGTCTAGTTATAAGTATCTAAGCTATAAATGTTCAATGAATCGCTTACTCTTAGTTCGGCTTTTGACATTGAGTCGATTAAGAGACTAGCACAAATGTGCACGAGTATATGCTTTCAAGTGCTTAGGCGTATGCATGCCAGAAAGTAATTCAAGAGAAAAAAAAGGGTAGTTGAGGTGGCAGCGGTGGTGACGAGGGTAGGCGTGGGAGTTTTCGCATGTGAGAGCATTGGCAACGTGCCATAGTGAACTGACCCACTTTTAATGTATAGATTGACCCGCCTGACGCCATTTTAACTTCGCGCCGTCGAATAGTCGGCACTTTTAATTCTATATATTTTCAGTCACTGTAGATCGATTTTTGAATCTTACAATTAGAATATTAAATATTTTCCGATAATTTTCACCATGATGCAATTAAGACAATTTATGGGAAAAGAATATATGAATAAAGATTAAAATTTTTAAAAAATTATATATAATAAAAAAATATTTAAAAAATTTCCTTGATAAAATTGCTTATATTAGGTATATTTTATTTATAATACAATAATATTAATCTGAAATCATCATTTAATTTTATATTATCTAAATATAATATAAACTATTTTATAAACTATTTTATAATGACTTATTTTAATTTGTGTTTGTGCATCAATTTAAATCTTATATAATTTATATATATTTCGATAATAAAAAATATTAATCTATATTTTTAATTAATATAATTTCTATTAATAACAAAAAATGATAAACGCGCGCGTGTTACAAGAACTTTAAATTACAATTTCAAATTTTAATTAATTAAATTATAATTGTTATTAAATCTAATAATAAAAAGATTTTTTTTAAATATTATATGTCATTTGTTAATACTATTGAAAGTAGCTACGAATACACACACAAACAGGCATAATAAATGTTTTTAATATGTACTTTATTTTTCAAAAGTTGATTAGTCTGAAAACTATACTGTTCTATTTAAACTATAAATACATACATATATATATATATATACATATATATACATATATATGTAAGTATAGTTTAAATAGAACAGTATAGTTTTCAGACTAATCGACTTTCATATATGTGTGTGTGTGTGTGTATGTGTGTACACAATTAGAGATGCAACAAATAGTATATTTGACTGAATATCGAATACCAAATATTCGGCGAATATTAGGCACGGTTTTAGCGTTATCGGCTCAACATAAAATATTCGAGAACAATGCAGTGGGCGCGTTCCCGACTGCGCCTCCCTGCATTATATAATAATAAATATGTTTTATTTAATGTTATTTTATTAGATATATAAATAAATAAATTAGATACTTGAGCATATTAAGACTACGCATCCGCAGTTGAGGTGGCAACAATCTATTAGCTGCTATTAATTACTTTTACTTTCAATTTTACATTTATAACTATTCAGTATTCGGCCAAAAAGTAGACTAATATTCGGCCGAATAGTAGATTGATATTCAATATTCGGCCAAATAGTAAAAACATTGCCGAATAGGTAGAATACCGAATAGTTGCCTAATATTTGTTGAAACTTCAATATATGTATATATATAAAAAAGATCTATTCAAAAATGCAGAAATTTAAAAAAATAAGGTAGCTTTTTTAAAGAAATTTAGAACAATATCTTGTTTGTGATTTAAAAGGCTCCAACAAATCATGAAAACTGCAAAAAAAAATTCGTTACTTGTAATAGTTTCGGAGAAAACTTTTAATATTTTATACGATATATCTTGTATTATAAGTATGTATATATGTATGTATACTATACAGGGTGTCCAATAATTTTTGACTCATCTAAGGTGTGAAGGTAGATCGGGTCAAACTGAAAAGAAAAATCCTGTATCATTTTGCGATTTTCGTAATAATTATTGAGAAATTAATTAAAAAAGATCGAACAATTTGCGTGAGTATTACCGCGCGGTGAGAAAGGATAATCTGATATGGGTGGCATATTAATATGATATGGGTGGTATAATGATATGGGTGGTATATTAATATGTGGTTGCTAGGATGTGTGAATCCATCGTTATGTACCGCTCGTACGTGACTATTGATATTTGTAGAGCGCTTTTCCTAAAACTTTGTCGCGCGTCTACTTTTGGGTTGTCCTTTTTTGCTGCGCGCTTATACTCGCACGAATTGGTCGATCTTTTTTAATTAATTTGTCAATAAACATTACGAAAATCGCAAAATGGTATAGGAATTTCTTTCTTAGTTTGAGCCAATCTATCTTCACTCTTCGGGCGTGTTAAAAATTATCGGACGTCCTGTATATGTATACATATATTACATATACATATGTATACATACATATATATAGAGTGTCCGTCAAGTAAGTGACTAAACGAAAGATAGAGATAGATTGGATCAAACTGAGTCGAAAAGTCCTGAACCATTTTTTTTTATAACGCTTAATAAAGGAGATAATTTTGAGTAAGTCTGTTCAATCAGCACCTACCTTTAGTCGCTTGTGCGCGAGCACTCGTCGCTATGGCGACGCACACTATCAGGCGAGCGGCTCACCGACGTGCGTCCGACTAAAAGTCGGCGCTGATCAAGAGACGCGGTAGCGTCTCGCTAAGTATATCTTTCGTCGTCTTTTTGTTTACTGTAAACAGACGCTACCGTGTATCATTTACCGGAGTGAGGACGTTTTTTGAAAATTTTAGAAAATGAATTTGAAATATCTCATACGTCGGACCATCCTTTCGAGAGATGAACATATCAATCGAGAACATTGATTTTTCCGAATATAATAATATCAAAATGACACTGGTACTTGCACTTGATGTACAGCTCTCGATATTTCATATGAATTTTTCGGCCAAAAAGGTGTCACTTTTCGAGACGCCATATTTGTCCAGGTTTATTGATACGCCGCTAGGCTATGCTGCTAGGTCGTTTTCCAGGTTCACTGATACGCCGCTAGGCTATGCTGCTAGGCCGTTTTCCAGGTTCACTGATACGCCGCTAGACGTATGTCGCTTTGTTCGCAAGACGCCATATTGTTCCAGATTCATTGATATGTATACGCACGCACACATATATACTATATACGCGTACTATATACGCGCGCACACACAATTCGCGCACACACGTAACGCATACACGCATATACGCACGTATACGTACGCGCGCACACATGCACGCATAAATACTTACGCACGCATGTATGTCATAAATATTAAAATGAAATTAATAATATATTAAATAATAATTTTTCATAATTTATGAAAATGTACTGCATTCTTTCCGTGCAGTATAGAATAATTCGAAATGGGGATTATGAAACATCCTGTATAGCAAAATCAAGAAACGCAATAGCGTCTTCCGTTAATATATAATAAATATATATAATAAATGAAATATATATATACCCAGTAAGCAATTTGATAACAAATTGTTGCCAAATTGGCATCAAATTCGCTCAAAACTTGGTAACAAATCCAGTGCCATCTGTGTCCGCATTAAGCTTGTGTTTTGGTGACAAAGCTTGTTGACATAACCTGACAGCAAATTGACGGCAAAAACCGAGCAAAGCTTGACATGATTTGACGTCAAATTGATGGCAAAAATCGAGCAAGATCTGCGCAAGACAATCTGATAGCAGATTGTCAGCAAAAACCGAACAAATTCTGCAGCTTTTGGCCATTCATATAAAAGTATATATTTAAATAGATTTAAAGCCTTAACCCTAAGTAACAAAATGATGATAAGTTTTGGTCATAAAATGACCATTAGATAATTAGACATTATATAAAATCATATATTAATATGTTAAAACATATAGGTAAATTCAAATAACTTAATTTATAAAATTAAAGATCTTTTTGGACAGAAATTGTTTGAATAAGTGAAAATCAAACAATTATCTGTCCGATTTGCAAAAAATCAATTCAATATCTGAATTTCCTGTATAAGAATTGTGTCAAAAATTGAACTGATAGAAATATATATATTATAATATTATTAGCATTTTGTAGGCTTTATATACACTCATGACAAGAATTTGAATACGGGTATAGATAATGAATAATGCGCCGCATAGCGATAAGCGACTGAACTATTTTATAATACTTTGTAATAAGCTGCAGATTTTGTTCGGTTTTTGCTGCCAATTTGCCATCAGATTGCGCACTCCAGATCCTGCTCAGTTTTTGCCGACAATCTGATGTCAGTCATGTCAGCAAGCTTTGCTCGGTTTCTGCCGCCAATTTGCTGTGTAGTTATGTTAGCAAGCTTTGCTTGATTCTTGCCGGCAATCTGCCAGCTTAATCGGTAATAACAACTCTTGTACCAAATTTGTAGCCTTTTTGCTGACAATAATTTGTAGCAAGCACTTGGCAATATCTGTTAGAACAGACCTGGCTGACTGGGTAAGTATATCTTTCGTCTTTCTCGTTACAATAGATGTAAAAAAAAAGTGCTAAGTATATCTTTCTCCCGCCAAAATAGTCCTTAATAAAAATTAATCTCCATCAAAAATATTATCTCTTCTCAGAAATTATATTTTATCTCTTTATTAATAATACGGGAAAAAAGAACTTAAAATATTAGTGTTAATAAATATTTCTAATTGCTGTTAGTAAAATATCTTATAAAATACTTTGAAAAAATATGTGAAATCCGCTTAAAAAAAACATCACAGATGTAAAAAAAAAGCGCTAAGTATATCTTTCTCCAATCAAAATAGTCCTTTATGAAAACGTTATCGAAAATATTATTTTTTCAAAAATTGTATTTAATTATTATATTTTTTACCTTTACAAAAATGAAAATCCATATCATAAATATTATCTTCTCAATAATTATATTTATAAATTATATTTTATCTGTATTAATAACATGGAAAAAGACTTAAAATATTAGCATCAAAAAGAAGTGAAATCAAAAAATCACGCTAAGTAAATTTAGAAAAATATAATGTATAATATTCAGTTGGATCATTTTTTATAACTAGAGTAGATCTATTTAATGTAAGATGCAGAAAATATAAAAATTGTGAAATTTTGCGTTCTTTTAACATTGCATTCTATTCTATTTGCAGAAGCAAATAAAATGCAATAAAATATACGTATATATTATATATGGCATAAGAGAGGGTGTAAAATTTAAAATTGATTATACAAATGTATAATTATTATACATATATTTTTAAAATATTTATATACATATATACAAATAATAAATTATTTAGATATAAATAATTATTCATATTTATTTAATTCAAATATACTCAAACGTATATTCAAGAAAAAAAAATACAGGACACAACAAATTAAATTTCGAAAATTAAAAAATTAAAGTTAAAAAAAATAAAAATTAAAAAATTAGGATTAAAAAAATAAATATAAAAAAATTTAATGCAAAAAATTTCAAGTTAAAAATAATTAAATTCAAAAAATTTTATGCGCAAAAAAATTGAAATTAAAAAAATAAAAGTAAAAAATTTCATGTGCAAAAAAACTTAGCGCTGTTATTCCAATTAAAATTAACATTATGAATAAAATATAATACTGACTAAAAAAACTTTACATAACAGCGCAAAGATTTTTTTTGCACATCAAATTTTTTTACTTTTATTTTTTTAATTTCAATTTTTTTGCGCATAAAATTTTTTGAATTTAATTATTTTTAACTTTAAATTTTTTGCATTAAATTTTTTTATATTTATTTTTTCAATCCTAATTTTTTAATTTTTATTTTTTTTAACTTTAACTTTTTAATTTTCGAAATTTAATTTGTTGTGTCCTGTATTTTTTTTTCTTGAATATACGTTTGAGTATATTTGAATTAAATAAATATGAATAATTATTTATATCTAAATAATTTATTATTTGTATATATGTACATAAATATTTTAAAAATATATGTATAATAATTATACATTTGTATGATCAATTTTAAATTTTACACCCTCTCTTATGCCATATATAATATATACGTATATTTTATTGCATTTTATTTGCTTCTGCAAATAGAATAGAATGCAATGTTAAATAGATAAAAGAACGCAAAATTTCACAATTTTTATATTTTCTGCATCTTACATTAAATAGATCTACTCTAGTTATAAAAAATACTTCAACTGAATATTATGCATTATATTTTTCTAAATTTACTTAGCGTGATTTTTTGATTTCACTTCTTTTTGATGCTAATATTTTAAGTTTTTTTCCATGTTATTAATACAGATAAAATATAATTTATAAATATAATTATTGAAAAGATAATATTTATGATATGGATTTTCATTTTTGTAAAGGTAAAAAATATAATTAATAAATACAATTTTTGAAAAAATAATATTTTTGATGACGTTTTCATAAAGGACTATTTTGATTGGAGAAAGATATACTTAGCGCTTTTTTTTTACATTTGTGATGTTTTTTTTAGGCGGATAAGCCAGACTTTACTCAATAATAACTTCTTTATTAGACGTTATAGAAAAAAATGATACAAGACTTTTCTTTCCAGTTTGACCCAATCTATCTCCATCTTTTATTTGGTCACTTATTTGTCGGACACCCTGTATATTTACATATATATTTTTTTTGCATATATATAAAATATATATGCAAAAAAAACAAATAACTGTTTAAAAAAATACATTGTAAATAATTTTCTTAAAAACAATTATTTTTTATACTTATTGATTTGTCTCATTATTCTGTACATAAAAGTATGACGGTAAGATTATCAAAAACTAAATATTTTACAAGATATTTAATTTTTTATATCAAAATATGTCAGATTAAAATATAAAATAATTCAAAAAGTACTTAATGAAAAAATACTTTATTATAGTATTTTGGAAAGCTCTCAAGATAAGCTATAAGAATATGTAATGAAAAATAGAAGTTCCCATTTAAAAAATGGAAGTTGACTTTTAAATGACCTTGAAAATGACCATTAATGTCAAATCTAAAATCACTATTAAATAGCCCCATTTGTTCCCTACAACTTTTATTCGAGTCGTTTTCCTTCAAACGTTGATCCTGAAAAGTTATGAGGGTGGAACTTTTAAAATGAGACACCCTGTATATATACATATATATTATTTATAGAACATGTAGAGTTAAAATAAAAACACTTTTGGTTAAAATACTTATACAATATTATTGATTAATTCATTTACGCTCTACATAGGGCGCTGGCTTCAATTGCCAATTTCTAATTTTATTTTATCATTTTTAAAATACTTTTTATAATACACAAACTCAAGCTATTGATTAAGCCTATTAGAAACTTGATTGCTTTATATATTATTAAAATTATATATAGTAAAAAAAAATGATATAATCCCTAAAAACTTACTTTTTTAAAAAAAGGTAAAAAATGGCGCTAAGTACACGCGCTAGTTGTGAAAAACTGTTACATATTTATAAAAAATTTTGTAGAAAAATAATGATATCAAAAAATTGCGCCAAATGAACAAAAATTTATGCTATACAATTTATTTCTTTTACTATTATGCAAATAAAAACATTTTAATTAAAAAAACTGTTATATTGTACAAAGTAGTTGTTTTAATTTCTTAGAAAAATAATGATATCGAAAAATTATGCCAACTGAATAAAAATTTGTTATAAAATGTTTTTATTTTATTATTTTTGTTATTAAGAAAAAATATATTTTATAAATCGCAGTATAATTAAAGTAGTAGGGCGTATAACTAAAATAGAATTATTTTATAATTAACTAATAAATGCACAATATACACACATCTAACGCTTTGGGATATATTTATTGAAGGAAAATTTCTTATAAACTTTAAGTCGCATAAAACAAACTTACACCAAAGCAAATCATAAAAACTACGCGTGCCTAGGTCGCATTAAAACATTGTCCCAAATTTGATTGTGTTGTACAATATCTCATATTATGTGAAAATTACTTGCATCATTCATATAATAAAAGTATTATTATATTAAATATTTACATTTTATATAAAATCTTATTAAGTTTTATACAAAAAGTATGTATCAAAAAAATATATATAATGATTTACAAATCTACTAAAATTTTAATTATATATATTATCTACATATATTATCATTCACATATGTTACTTCAGAAAATATATATATATATATATATATATATATATATATATATATATATATATATATATATGCTACAATATCAATTCATAATCAATGTTTAATGCGATTAGGATTCCTTTGATTTACGAAGTTTATCTTACAGAATATATAATTTAAAGAAAATTTTTGTGTAATTTATTTACATTTTAATATTATTTACATTTTATAATTATTTACATTTTAAATTTACATAAAATTTTATTAAGTTTTATACAAGAAGCATGTGTCAAAAAAATATATAATGATTTATGAGTCTACTAAAAATTTTAATTTATAAATACGTATACATTATATATTATCTATATATATTATCATTCACATATATTACATCAAAATAATGTATATATCTATAAAATGTCTTAATGCGACTCGGGCAAGCCAAGTTTTTATACTTTGCTTTGGTGTAAGTTTGTTTTATGCGACTTAGAGTTTATGAGAAATTTTCCTTCAATAAATATATCCCAAAACATTAAATGTATGTATACTGTGCATTTAGTTAATTATAAAATAATTCTATTTTAGCTATACGCCCTACTACTTTAATTATATTGTGACCTATTAAATATATTTTTTCTTAATGACGGAAATAATGAAATGAAAAAATTTTATAACAAATTTTTATTCAGTTGGCATAATTTTTCGATATCATTATTTTTCTAAGAAATTAAAACAACTACTTTGTATAACAGCTTTTTAGTTAAAATGTTTTTATTTAAATAATAATAAAAGAAATAAATTTTATAGCATAAATTTTTATTCATTTGGCGCAATAATAATAACTTTTTTTTATCATTATTTTTCTAGGAAATTTTTTTTTAATAAATTTATAACAGTTTTTCATAACTAACGCGTGTACTTAACGCCTTTTTTTAAAAAGGTATACAATTTTACATGGATTTATAACTTTCAAAGGTAATTATACAGAAAATAGGCAATCCACATAACAATTATAGAATGAACACCTCGCTTCGCGTTGTAAAGTATCTGCGTGGACACGTGGGTTTCGCCCCGTAGGCTCCACTTCCGGAAGATATAACTTAACCCAAACCTAGTTCCGATTTAGTTTCGCGTCCGAAGCACAGGGCGATATGGAATGAACCTCGCTTCGCTCAGAAAGTTATAATATAAAAATAAATCCATGTTAAATCCTATAATTCGATAAACCTTTTTCGTTAAATATCTCAAAAACTATGCAAGACCGCCAAATAAAACAAAGTGAATATTAATCAGCAACCTCACCCTTACAACATATATGAAGGTTAAGATCATCAGCAAAGTATAAATGTAAATCTGCTAATGTAAATATTTATCGATTCAGTACCATTTTCTCTTAAAAAATAACTTTCTCGTAGGAGTCGTCAAAATTCTTTTTAGAATTTTTCATTTGAACCTGAAAAGAAGCTTTTCATAAAGTTTCATCAAAATCGGAGCCGGGCCATTTTCGGAACTCCACCCGATTCCTTAAAGCAAGGATGGCAAACTTTGATGTGTGTAAATGTTATTAGTTAATATTAATTAGGTGAACGCTAAAAAAATTATCGTCAAGTAGCTCAAATGTTTGCAGCGCGATACATCAGAAAATTTTATATGGCATTGCGATTAGAGAGCAATCCAGTCTCCGTCATAGTTTAAATTCTAATAAGTGACCTACTAAAACTATTGTATGTTCCTACTGAATTAAACTAGGGCTAGCGGATCTGTTGATAAGTGTTTTGAAGAAGTGTTTGTAAACAAACTTGTTATAGTTTAGGAAACGCTCTTCAAGTTACTGAAAAATATTTTTTAACTCTAAGTATGCAAAATATGAAAAAATATTTTAAGTGAATGTTGTCATATCAAAAAAAATTTATTTAAAAAAGCAGCAATCTACATACTATTTAATTTAAAAAAATAAGGAAGTATTTTTTAAAACTTTTTTTAGAGATTGACAATGATATTTTGTTTACCATTTAAAAGACCCCAACAAACCATAAAAATTGCAAAAAGAACTTCTTTGTTACCTGTAATATGTAGTTTCAGAAAAAACAATTTGTAATATTACGTGATACACTCCTACGATATATCTTCACACACACACACACACACGCGCGCGCGCGTGCGCGCGCGTACTGCGTACCTGTGTGTGTTTGTATTTGTGTTTAAGAAAATTAAGAAAAATCTTTTTTTTTTTTTGTATACATAAATTGCTGCAATGAGAGTTTTATACATATGTAACATAGAGTACATAATAGTACGCAGAATGTTCAATTTTTGTTTTCAACTTTATGTAGTTAGAGACGTTAAATTTGGCATCTATTTCTTCTAAACGGAAATATGATAGAAGCGATACGTAATCATATCTTGGTATGGTTACGCACGTGTAAAAATGTTTAACATAAAACAATAAAAAAAAGTTAGTATAAAAGATATTCGTACTTATCTATTTTTTAATAATTGTATGTTCTTTCAGATCTGTCTAGTAGAGGATCAAAAAAATTTGGCGATATTTGTGAGAAGGATAATGAATGCGGTTTTGCAAACTCTTACTGCGAACCGAAAAAAAAACTTTGTGCTTGCAAAGAAGAATTTGAAGTCACTAACCATCTCGATAAATGCGGACATGGTAAGTTAGGATCCTTATCGAAAATCTAATATTTATTATAAATATTTTGTTACGAATCATATTATTCTGTACGATAGCAGTATAAAATAATGTAGATAAATATTTACAAAAATTTACTCAGCACGGATCACTTTAATCTCATATGGTGTAACGGATTTATTCTTCAATAATATGCACTTGGAATTAAACGGCGCTTTTTCTAATTCCTTCAATATTTTAAGCTAAAAATATATGGCTAAAATTAAGAGAATTAAATATATACAAAACTAATAAGAAATATTTATGTTTTTTGTTGTCATATTTAGTACTTATTGTTAGTACGCTTCACCTAACGTCTTACAGACATAATCTTTGGCTTCCAAAATATAATTTATTTATTTATTTGTTTTCTATCTCTTCAGGTCTTTTATATACATATATACATATACATACATACATACATATAATATACATATATAGTGTCCAAAAACGACCGGGACTCCTTAAAATCTTTGATGGGTTACGTTACAGAAAAAACTGTTTTACACAAAAGTTGTAGAGTTTTATATAGGAATTACATATATGTCGCATTACATAGCAATATTATTATGACCTTAAATAGCATTGTCAGAATCACGTGAAGATCATTTTTAATTTCTTAAATGGCAATCTCTTCTTTTCTTTACATCTTATTGTAGCTTATCTCGAAAAAAAACATTATAATAAAGTATTTTTCGAGTTATTGTACATGTTAATCTGACATATTTTGATATAAAAATTGAAATATCTCATAAAATATTTAGTTTTCAATAATCTTACCGTAATACTTTTATGTACTGAATAAAGAGATAAATCAATTAGTGTAAAAAAAACAAATAATTGTTTTTTTAAACTAAAAAAATCATTATAAATAATCACATACTTTTTGTTAAAACAATTGTTTTTTTTATACTATTTGATTTGTCTCATTATTCTGTACATAAAAGTATTATGGTAAGATTATCGAAAACTAAATATTTTACGAGATATTTTATTTTTTATATCAAAATATGTCAGATTAAAATATAATGACTATAAAATAAAATAACTTGAAAAATACTTAATGAAAAATTACTTTGTTATAGTGTTTCGAAAAGCTCTCAAGATAAGCTACAAGAATATGCAATAAAAATAGAGGTTCTAATTTTAAAAATTTAATGTGACCTTGATATGACTTTAACAATGCCATCCAAGGTCTAACTAATATTCCTATCTTCTTTCCCCCTCAGAACCAAATACTTTTGTCTAAAAACTTTCCTTCTAAAACTTACAGGTTTTGAGATATTTGCCTATTAAGATTAAAAAGACTCACCCTGTATACGTATATCAAATAGCATTTCGACAGATGAAAAAATATAATGTAACAGATCTATTATATTAATTAGCGATACTGAAATGTGCTTCATCTATTTCAAGCAATGTATTAGCATTGAAAAAGAATTGACTACAATATGTTGATTTGCAATAAACATGATGTCACAGGCTTTTTCAAAATTTTATCGACAGCTTGAAAAATTCTTCTAGTTCCACTAAAAAATAAATGTATATTAATAAATTATTCATAAGACATGCATTAACCTTACAGATTGCGTTTTATCAATGTTATTTATACTTTTTTGTAGTTATATATGATGTATGACGAATAACTATATGATGACACTCCTTTGACAAATGCACTTAAATATATTAGATTCTTGTGTGTGTATGTCTATATTAATGTTCACAGTTATCTATACTGGTTTTTGATAGGTATTTAACATTATATTTCCCAGAGAGCAATATTATATAGTGTAGCACTCTTTCATTTATTAAAAAGTAAAGCTGCAAAATTCTTCATGATACTTCTGGATTGTTGAATCAAGTATAGAATACACACACACATACACATATCTTATAATAAACATATTATAGAATACACACATCTCTTTCTTATACACATATGTATTGCGATGTTTTCTTCTGTTTTTGCACATAGTATAAATTGTAATGTTTTATTTTTCTCTAATATAAATGAGATATACCTAATCCAACTACAATGGATATAAATACATTACCATTGTTGCATGTGTGTTGTGTACATGTATATACGTAGCATAATACCACTATATTCTATTGCATGTGTTGTGTACATATGTAGCGATAAAGAGGATAATGATGGTGACGGTAATGATGATGATGGTGATGATGATGACGGTGATGTTTCTTAAATAAAAATTTCCACATTTTGGCTTTGCTTCATAATATTTCTGCTTTATAGAATATGTAGAGCGAAAATAAAGAAACTTTCCTTATATAAAGCAAACCCAAACTATCGATTAAGCCTATCAAGAATTCGATCGGTTCAGCCGTTATTCAGATTTGATAATCTAAGGTACTCTCAACTATCCAACTCACGTATAGATACCCGGGATGCCTCGCTGTTGCTGCGCGCGATCTTTGCTTCGTGTGACTTGGCGCGAGACATTACCGTGACTCTTGATTTTCATATCAGAGTCTTTCTGTTTTGTTAATAATTGTTTAAAAAATTATCTTTTTGAGCCAATAGAAATCTCTTGATATCGAAGTTTCGCGATGGACTCTGGAATGAATTGCTTCGTTGATTGCACAATACACATCCACATTTCTTAAATTTTTTAAATTTATTGAGGATGACCCGAAATAAAAAATAGAACCAAAATCTTTAGATCTAATAATCATTAAAAAGTTTTGAAAAAAACACTCTTGCGCCTTTTATCTCAGATTTGGCTCTTATTGCTCATTTTATTGATTATTTATATTTTAATATTTAGTCTTTTCCATTTTTATTAATCTTAAATGTATTAATATAATATTGCCTTATTGTGCTATTTAAGATTTTTGATTAACTAATAAAGGCTCTTATGAATATATCATACAAAGGAGATAAAAGACAATCAAGAGCCAGCGAGGTAATTTGTGTGCACATGTTTTATTACAATTAAATTACATTGATATTTTGACTACGTAATAGACAAAATCACAAAAACCATTTCGATCCCTTTTTTTTGGAACATCCTCAGCGTAATTACGAAGTATATGGAATCTGACAGTCTCTTTCTGTCTCGAAATATAGAGTACTTTCCAGCTACGGAACACGGTAATTATTTCGAATAAGGTCTTTTCTGAATTTTGACAAATATGATCGGATCTTTCGGTAAAACTCTTTGTTGTGACTCCAACAGTGATAATCAGTCGGAAGAGCCCGTCCCCCATCACCCCCACTTCCCAAAAAACCGAAAAACCCTAAATATTATCAAAGAAAAACGAGGTCCACCCTACAATTGTTGTATGGATGGGAATGTGTAACCAAATTTTAGTTTTAAACCAGAAATAAGTTTGGGTTATCTTATATCTTTTGGAAGTGGAGCCCCCTCGTAGGGGGGGGGGGGAGGCGGAACCCACTGCATCCATGCATACAGTTTCTTATTTACATAACAATCGTGGAATGGACCTTGCTTTGCTTTGTAAAGTAGATGCGTGGGCACAGTGGGTTTCTCCTCCCTATGGGAGAGCTCCACTTCTGGAAGATATAACCTAACTCAAACCTATTTCTGATTTAAAACTAAAATTTGGTTTGGTTGTGGAGTGGACTTTATAGTGCATAATTACCTAATTTTCGGTAATTTTGGGGTTTTTTGTTTTTTGGGAGTGGGGGTGATGGGAGGCTCCCCACTGTTGGGGTCACAACAAAGAGTATTACCGAGAGATCCGATCATATTTGTCAAAATTCAGAAAAGACCTTATTTGAAATAATTATCCGGAACACAGTGATACACTGTGTGACACAGTGTTATACAGTGTGGACTTGTAGCTGGAACACTGTTCGATCTATATGCTCAATATGTGTGTATATCAACGATTTGAGCAGCCATAAACAAGATCAACGATTTGTAATAATAATTTAAACTCGCAGAAGATATTTTCGCTGTAAAAGTTAGTATTTTTTAACAAAAATTTTTTATGAGTTATTAATTTATTTATCAGATATGTAGAGAAGAGATTGAAAACTGATCAAATTACGTAAATTAAGTATAATATAGTTACAATTTTATCTTATTAACAAAATTTATAAGTTTAATTAATCAATTGAGCGACGACACAGTCGAACACATCATTCTAGCTGTGTACGATTGTGTCGACTTGTGTCGTAGTGGGAAAGCACCCTATATTACTTAACATTTACCATTTGACAACATGGGTGACTCACTTTTGTTCTGCGTATTGTTACTGTCACATTTTTGATATAATTATAATATATTCCATATACATACTTTGTAATTGCACTGAGGATGGTTTAAAAAAAGGGACCGAAACGTACGCTTTTTATGATTTTGTCTATCACGTAATCAAAATATCAATGTACAATAGTTTGATTATAATAAAACATGTGCACACAAATTACCGCGCTGGCTTTTGATTGCCTTTTATCTCCTTCGTATGATTAAGATTTTTAGCTATTCTTATGAAGAGGATAAAGCAATTGAATTGATCGAACTCTTTAAAAATTAGTCGAAAAATAAACAGAGTGGAAAATTCTCAAATGAACATTTCGTGCGTGCGTGCGTGCGTGCATGCGTGCGTGCGAGTGTGTGTGTGTGTTTCTTTTTATATGAAACATTTAACATTTACATATCATAAAATAACCTAGTTTTATTAAAGTAATTTAATTTATATTCCACAACTGTATTTTAATAACAAACATATTAAAAATCTTTTTAGCGGCAAACGTGAACGAGTCCTGTTTCTTTCACGAGCAATGCGAAAGACGAGTAAGAGAAACGGAATGCCGCGACGGTCGATGCATCTGCCTTTTCGAGAAGATTCCGATGGTACAACCTGACGGTATAATTTGCGTCGGTAAGGAATGGAATTTTTAAGAAACAGAATACAATAATTTTAATTAAAATTCTGTCATAATGCCTACATATTCTGACTTGGCAGGAACCAAAAGCACAAGATTAATAAAGCTCTCGCTTGTTTTATTTCAATGTCTTTCAGAGATACCAAAGATATCTTTTTTATATAAAAGAGAAAAATAAGAAAAAATATAAAAAAATGAAAATCAGAAAAAATATGAAAAAAATATATATAAATATATAAAAAAATAAAAATAAAAGAAATATGCAAGAAGATAAAAATTAGAAAAAATATGAAATAACGTTGCAGTTTGCTGCCATTAGTATACATTAAATACACCAACATAAATGATTGAAAAATATAAGTATGTGTACTTACTCTTAACTCAACTAATTTTGTTAAAAATAAATATATTTCTATTTTGTGTTTATTTTCTAAAAATTAAATAAAAGGGAAAAAGATTTAGGAATCAAAAATTTATTTTTTAAGATTACTGATAAAAAAGATGTTGAAAATAATAAAAATTATCGAATGATAGCGTACCATTATATAGGGTGTAACTGAGTGCCCGTATCAATTGTTTTTTTTGGAAAACGGCTTGTCGTAGCAAGTTGGGGAAAAAATTTTTATAGTAAAAGCTATAGTGAAGAATCAAATGGTGACACTCGTGTTTCCCGGAAAAGCGGGGAAATTGGAAAAACGGATATGAAATTCATTTTTTTTAATAGGAAAAAGGGTCGAGTGAGATATCAGGATAGAACCTTTAAAAAGAAACAACTTTTGTAGGAAAAGTTTTTTAATTCGTCCAATCAATTACAAGAAAAATGCAAATAATTAATTTTCTTTCATAAATGCTCGAATTGCCTTCCATTATCCTGTAACTTGTGTTACAATGTTTACTTTTCCTTGTTCAAGGACAATTTATTTTTATTAGGTTTATGTTATTGTAAATATTACATTAAAGTTTTCTTTATTTTAAAGTGAGGTTTCGTATCATGTGGAATAAAATTTGAAATCTTTCCTTAAGTGAAAAGTGAAATCTTTCCATGTTGATTTGTTTTATATTTATTTTCATTAATTTTTATTATGATGTTCAGCAATGAAGAAGCTTTTGATATGTTGATGGTGGTCATCATCAATGCAATTGTCTATTGACGGAATAAGTAATTGATTCGAACTACAAGCGGAAGGAAATTTTTTACAGGCACAAATTATTACTTTTGAAATCTGTACAACATCTACTTGTTCTTCGTTATTATTGCAAACTTTTTTACAAAGTTCTCTTTCCGAGACTGCTAATGATTCACCACAAATTCTGTTCAAATCGAAAGTAGTTCTTTTTTTGACTAGACGACGAATATGCTTATCCGAATATAGCCTGTTGTTTTTCTTATCACGTTCCATGATCTGAAAATCGTTTTGTATCTGTAATACTAATTTTTTATTGTAATTAAAATTTTGTTCTTTATAATGCTTCAATTTATTATACAAAAAGGAGAAAGTCAAAGATGTTTTAGAAGGGCAGCATGTTTGTACGCGGAAAAATATCCAGATAGGCTGCATCATTCTTACAACGTATTTAAACGTTTGGCAAATCGTGTAAGATCAACAGGTTCCATACAACTAAATGCAAGCCATGGAAATGAACAGATTAGACGTCCAGTAAGAAATGAAATAATTGTATGTTTTACCAGCAATTAAATCCTCAAAATTCGACAAGAAGATTAGCTATTAATGCTGGTTCGAATAACATGACTGTTTGGCGCTGTTTAAACAAAGCGAAAATGTATCCTTATCATTTATTTTTGCATCAGGTTCTTCATGAGAATGATTTTGACAACCGCATGAATTTCTGCTTTTGGGCAGAGAATTAGCTCCGAATTGATCGTTTCTTTCATTAAAGTTCTGTGGTCTGATGAAGCAATCTTTAAAAGTAATGGAAATGTAAACCTACATAACATGCATTACTGGGCCGAAAATAATCTCCATTGGACGAGAGAAATTGATGATCAATATGTGTGGAGTTTAAACGTATGGTGCGGTATTCTGGATCTCCAAATCATTGGTTCTCATTTCTTCGAAAGGACACTAAATAGAGAAGTTTATGAAGACTTTCTCCTGAATATCCTTCCGCAGCTCCTAGAGAATGTGCCTTTAAATATTAGAATGAGCATGTGGTTCCAACAAGATGGCTGTTCAGCCCATTACGCCAGAAATGTTAGAATAGTTCTCGAGTAAAGATTCCATGATCGATGGATTGGGAGAAATGGACCAGTAAGCTGGCCACTAAGGTCCCTAGATTTTACAGTTATGGATTTTTATTTTTGAGGTTGAATTAAAGAACTGGTTTATGCTTCAAAACCAACAAGTCGAGATGATATAAAAGAAAGAATAAAAGAAGCATGCAGAAAAATCTAAAGAGAATTGCTGGATGTCTTGTCGTTATTTCCAAAACGAATTCGTAAGTGTTTGCGGGTCAATGGAAGGCAATTCGAATATTTATGAAATAAAATTAATTATTTGCATTTCTTTTTATTTTCTCTCTAATTGATTGGACGAATTAAAAAATTTTTCCTACAAAAGTTGTTTCTTTTTAAAGGTTCTATCCAATAATACCTCACTCGACCCTTCTTCTCATTAAAAAAAATGAATTTTATATCCGTTTTTCTAATTTCCCCGCTTTTCCGGGAAACGCGAGTGTCAACATTTGATTATAGCTTTTACTATAAAATTTTTTTCCTCAACTTGCTACGACAAGCCGTTTTCAAAAAAAACGCCTGATACGGGCGCTCTGTTACATCCTGTACATATACAAGGTGAGTCATTTTAATCAATACACGCAAATATCTTGTAAAGTAAGCAAGATAGAAAAAAATGTACATTATACAAAAGTTGTAAGATTCAGAGGGGGACACATGATGAAAATATGGGCTTGAACTTGAGTGACAATTTCAAGGCCAAGTCAATGTGATTGATGTTTTCTTAAATGGAATCCCCAATTTTTATTGCATATTCTTTTAGCTTATCTCGAGAGCTTTTCAAAACACTATAATAAAATATTTTTTTATTAAGTATTTTTTGAGTTATTTTATATCTTAATCTGACATATTTTGATATAAAAAATAAAATATCTCGTAAAATATTTAGTGTTCGATAATCTTACCATAATACTTTTATGTACAGAATAATAAGACAAATCAATTAATGTAAAAAAATAATTGTTTTTATGAAAAAGTATGTAATTATTTATAATGAATTTTTAAAACAATTATTTATTTTTTTTACACTAATTGATTTATCTCATTATTCTGTATATAAAAATATTACGGTAAGATTATTGAAAACTAGATGTTTTACGAGATATTTTATTTTTTATATCAAAATATGTCAGATTAAGAAATAAAATAACTCAAAACTTTATTATAGTGTTTTGGAAAGCTCTCGAGGTAAGCTACAAGAATATGTAATGCAAAATTGGAAGTTCCATTTAAAAAATTGAAAGTGATTTTTATGTGACCATGACGGTGCTATTCAAGGTCATATTAATATCATTATATAATGCGCCACTTAGAGTTCTACAACTTTTGCATGAAAAATTTTTTACGAAAATGCGTTGTTTCCTCAAAAAACTGCTGATACGGTCGCTCTGAAACACCCTGTATATGATGTATAGCAATATATATACATATTACATACAACAAGGTATATACAAATGATGTATGTGCAATGTATATATTTAGAATTGTATAATGTATGTACAGCAATGTATATACACATATGATGTACAGCAATGTATATACATATTATGTACAACAAAGTATATACAAATTATATATTTATATTTCACATACAATTTATATACATGTACTATATGTATATATAAAATTCATCAATAAATATATATTATACATGTTTTACATCCTCTGGATATCCTCTGGATGTTTTTTGGATGTCCTCGGATTTTTTTTTGACATATGTATTGCTAGGACATATGTATTGTAATGTGCATTCAAATCATGTATATGAGATGCATGAACATTTTACATACAAAATATTATTTTCATGTCATGGAAGTAAAATGTATATTCATTATATGTCTAATATTATATGAGAGTTATTAAAAAAATAATATAATTTATTTTGACATATTGTGTATGTATATATATAACATAAAATATATAATATTTTGTAAAATATTTATTTTATAAATTTTTTATTTATTTTTTAGTAATTCTACTTAATACTTTTATGCAAAATGATTACAATTAAGATGATTATGATTAAGATTAATCCATTCATGAAAAAAATATGATCATATTTATGAACAACTCAAGATAGCCTTGATTTTTCTAAAAAAAAAAAAAAAAAAAAAAAAAAAAAAAAAAAAAAAAAATCGATATATTTTTTAAGCAATTACTCATTTAAAACAAATATAACACAATATTTCATATAATGTTTTATACATAGGGTATCTGACAAGTAAGTGACCAAACAAAAGATGGAGGTAGATTGGATCAAACTGAGTCGAAAAGTCTTGAACTATTTTTTTTATAACACTTAATAAAGGAATTATTATTGAGTAAAGTCTGGCCAATCAGCGCCGACTTTAGCCGGGCGCACATCGGAGACTAGAGTCCTATATAATTAGAGAAGCGACATCGTTACCCCCTCCATGCTTCCCATGATCACCATATTGGGTCCGCAGCTGTCCATGTATAATCTAAAATGTCTTGAAAATGTCTCAGAAGATATATAAAATGTTTTTTTTTTAAATAACTACAAATATACTTTTTTCTCACTTATAGTACGACGGTTGCGATTAATTTGCACGTAGAATTCACTACGTGCAAACTAACCGCCAACATAGGGTGCATTCCACTTAACGACCGCAACGCTCGCGATCATTATCTGTCTTTGTTTAACTTTTGATAGTAGTATGCAGTAATGCACACTTCACGGCGCGCCGCTCACCGACGTGCGCCTGACTAAAGATTGGCGCTGATAGACCAAACTTTACTCAATAATAATTCCTTTATTAAGCGTTATAAAAAAAAATAGTTCCGGACTTTTCGACTCAGTTTGACCCAATGTACCTCCACCTTTCGTTTGGTCACTTATTTGTCTTACACCCTGTATAATATTTTTTAATCACCAATATACTTATCACGAATGTTTATCACAAATGCCTAAAAAGTTGTGAATACTATTATAATAAATATTCTTTGTATATATATATATATATGTATGTATACAACGGTCGAACAATTAAGTTTCGAGACTCGCTTCACATTTCCAAACGTTTGATCCGTTTGTGGTGCTATTTTAAGGGGTTATTCGCAACTCAATACTCAATATGTGGTGCAAGTTTTAAATTATTTGATTCAATAGTTAACGAGATACAGTTACGCAAAGTTGCGTTGTAAAATTTTGTTTAAAAATCGGTCAAAAAATCAAATTTCCAACGGAAACGTTACAAATGATTCAGCAAGCCTAGTCCTCTGAAGCAAGCCCTTTCAAAGTTTGATTCATGTTTTTTTTGTGTCATCTGTATCTTCGAAACATTGCTCTTATGAGTAGCTGACTCTCCGTAAGCTTGTTGAATCATTTGTAACGTTTCTGTGTATTGTTGGAGACTTCTCTAATTTAACGCAGAATTTAATGTTGGCAAGTTGTCAAGCGTTCCTTTCATTACACCGATTTTTAAACAAAATTTTGTAACGTTACTTTGCGTAACTGTATCCTATTATTGAACCAAATAATTTAAAACTTGTATCGCGTGTTAAGTATTGAGTTGTGAATAATCCCATAAAATGGCAGCACAAACGGATCAAACGTTCGGAAATGCGAAGCAAGTCTCGAAACTTAATTGTTCGACCGTGTATGTATAAATAATTAAGAATTGGTAACCATTTTTTTATAATTATTCTAATCGAATTAATTGCTGATTTTTATTTATATTTAATGCATCTTGTTTTAATTTCATGATTGTTTCTTGTTTTATCATAACAATAATAACACAGTGATATTACCGATTTAGCTTTTAATCCTCTTAGGATACACATGCATATGCATATAAATTTCAATTTACAAACTTTTAGTCTTTTCATGCAAATGAACCACTTTATTTTCAGCCGAAGTTAAAGAACCAACCAGCATTCGATACATTGATCCGGCGATGATCGGCGTTCTCGTTGGCATGGCATTGATGTTTATCATCATTTGCGTCGTTCTTAGACTCTTCAGCAAGTAAGCAAAACAATTCGATTGAATATTAAACATAATTATCATATGCATTAAGTGCAGTCGCTATCTTAATAAATGCGTAATAAATGAAGCATATAAATATATAAATATATTATAATATAAAAATAAAGCTTTATTATAATATAAAATATATAAATATATTATAATACAGCACACCATATATACCGTTTATATTGTTTGTTTTGTTTAGAATTGAACTTCTTGTACTTTTCGATTTTTCCTTTCTTTTTCTCTTTAACTTATATATATAATTTTAGTTTTAGTTTATTTAAAAAGAACAAATCTGTAAATACATTCCAGTGAATCCTTTCTCATAAGAACTATAAATGATTAAATTATCCAATTTACATGTACAAAAAATAGAATAAAATAAAATAGAAATAAAATTGTAAATCTAATTTATCTAATGTAGATATGTATTTAATTGAGATGTTTGTAACTTTATTTTTAAAAAATTGCAATGTTGATGTGGGATATACGATAAACGCTATTTATAAAATGTTTTATAGAGCATTTTGCATTTTCTAAAATTTTTCAAAATATAATTATTGTATTGCTGCTGGAAATAAAGCGGCATATTATTTTATTTACTATAACTTATTATAGGATAATAGATTTGTGTGGACTTCAACATTTTTAAATTATCCTTGTTTTTATGTAAATTGTTGTAGGATTATTTATACGAGTATATTGACAGTATATTTTCACAATTTTTTCCTCTATTTTCTATACATGTGTCTTTATCTCCTAATTTTTAAAACACGTATACATACACATATGTATATAGTGAAGTATATAGTTAAAAGTGAGTATATATTTCTGTTACAAAAATGAAGTTTATTTGATCATTTTTATACATATACATAACATAAATTACAAGATATAAAAATTTAAAGAATGCAAGTTTAATATTAGATTATACATAATTATTCAAATTATAGAGTTAATGTACAATGTAGAAGTGTCCAATATCTTTAAAAAGAACAAATTAAAAATGTATATCCGTAAAAATAACACAGTTTAACAAAAAAAAACACCGGAACGGAACTAGTCATTTCCAATACAGCACAGAACATTGCAGAAACATTGCAACATTGTAGCAACATTGCGACAATGTTGCAATTATTGCTGCAATGTTGCTGCAATGTTCTGTGCTGTATGGATTCTATAGGTTTTTAGACGCTGAACACGAATCTGGTTTCGAAATTGCTCCATCACATCAGAATTTTGAAAAATTTGCAATTAAAGTTGCGAAAAAGGGCTATTTTCACGAACTTTATTATATTATAGCTACAATATATGACGTGCTGGAGAAGTTTTATTACAATCAAAATAAAGTATGTTGTTAGGACTTTCAAACCTCAAAAGGAATTTTTGGTGTCGGTTATAGTTAATATGATATCTATGGTTAAATATGGGGTGTATTGCAAAAGTTAGCTGTGACTTAGGTCATTGACGAGTTACTAAATAGTTTTTAATCAGGGTTGGGAAAGTTACTTTATAAAAGTAACTCGTTACCGTTACCGTCATTTTTTCTAAAAAGTAACTCGTTACCGTTACTCGTTACTAATTTTAAAAAGTAACTCGTTACCGTTACAGTTACTAAAAAGTAACGAGTCGTTACAATTTCCGTTACTTTTTTACAATACAAACTAATAAATTATTTTGCATAAGAAAAACTTTTAAAAAATTGTAAGCAAGATTTCATTCAAGGTTTATTACAAAATAAATGATTAAATTTTATCGAAATTCTTTATTAATTTTTAATAAAATTTGTTGCTCCATAGTATCATCATTTAAATGCCCTCTTTGTGGTGTTAATACAGAGCCACCGATGCTAAACATTCTTTCTACAGATGCACTGCTTGGTAGAGCTGTATTATATTTAATAAAAAGTTTTTTAAGTTTTGGATAGTCGTTTAATATTTCTATATTACAATTATTTGATTTTAAAAACCGTTGCAATTCTTCTTGTTCAGATTCATTTTGCACCGTTTTTTGCTCAAAAATGAAAAAATCATCGTGATCGTCAGATTTTCCAGCTTTTGAAGAATTTTCAATTGATCGGATTCCCAATAAATCCTCCAAGTAATTTTCAGCACGTTTTCTTTTTTCTCCGGTTAACCAGTTTAACTTAAATTTTGGATGTAAACATGCTGCTATTATTAATTCTTTTGTTTCAAATATCGTAAGAAATCTAAAATCAAATATAGTAAATTAAGCGACATTGTTTGTTTTATTGAAATTAATACTTTTGAATCAATAGTTTAAAATAAAATAATATTTTTCAATTAAATCCTTATTTAAAATTAAATAACATATGTATTAATCAAATTAATAAGTTACCTTTTATTTAAACCTTGCTGAATAGCTTCAACTAATGAATGGCAATCTATAAGGTCAGATTTATTGAGATTTTCTAATTTTCGTTGCAAGATACTTAGAACTGGTAGTAAATGAGAGCTCTGCTTTTCCGAAAAGATAAAGCTCTCATTGGATATCGCGCGTCGCGTCATCGCACTGGTCTGCAAGAGCCATAAGTTGATCAATCACATTCAAGCATTTTTACAACATAATAAGAATGCTAATTGGTCGATTTGCTTACGGCTTTACGGTTAAGATAAAAATTTTATCACGCACAATAGCAAGAATAATATCTTAAATAAATCAAAAAATTTGAAAAAAGTAACGATAAAAGTAACTGTTAAATTCGTTACTTGTTACCGAAAAATGTAACGAAGTTACTTTTTCCGTTACAAATAAAATTTGTAACGCCATTACCGTTACAGTTACCGAAAAAAAGTAACTGTAACGGTAACGGCGTTACAAGTAACGCGTTACTTCCCAACCCTGCTTTTAATTATATTTAAAGTTAAGAGTTTTTTAGATCTGGATACGAATCCAATGTCAAAATTGTCAAATTCAAAATGGTGGACTCAATATGACCAATGTCAAAACTTAAAAAATGTTTAGATTGCAATTATAAACATTTGAGTCTACTATTTTAAATTTGACAATTTTGACATTGGATTCGTATTCAGCGACCTAAAAAACTCTTAAGTTTAAATAATAATTGAGAGCTATTTGATAAATCGTCAATGACTTAAGTCACAGTTAATTTCTGCAATATCCCCTACCCATAACCCCATATTTAACCATAGATATTTTATTAACAATAACCGACATTAAAAATTCCTTTTGAAGGTTGAAAGTCCTAACAACATACTTTATTTTGATTGTAATAAAGCTTTTCTAGCATGTCACATATTGTAGCTGTAATATGACAAAGTTGAAACAGCAAAGTGAAAATAACCCGTTTTGCAACTTTAATTGCAAGTTTCTCAAAATTCTGACGTCATGTAGCAATTTCGAAATCGGATTCGTATTCAGCGTCCAAAAACCTATAAGAAACGACTAGTCCCGTTCCAGTGTTCGAAAAAAGTCATTTTTTGTTAAACGGTGTTATATAAAATAATTAATTCATCTTTTTATTGTGATACAGATTTTTTTGTATTTTGCATAACCTGATATTAATATATAATATTATAATCTTTGCGTTTCTTCTATTATCTTATAATTTATCTTGTTATACATACATATATATATATGCAAATTTATCTAATCAATTTTATTTTTAAAAGGTATATAAGTATTTATACAATATAAGTATATTTACTTTAAGTATACATATATATAAAAATTTACCTTTTTAAAAAAAGATAAAAAATGGTGCCAAATACACGCGCTAGTTGTGAAAAACTGTTATATATTTATAAAAAATTTCCTAGAAAAATAATAATATCGAAAAATTGCGCCGAATAAAGAAACGAATAAAAATTTATGCTATAAAATTAATTTCTTTTATTATTATGTAAATAAAAACATTTTAATTAAAAAAACTGTTATACAAAGTAGTTGTTTTAATTTATTAGAAAAATAATGATATCGAAAAATTATGCCAACTGAATAAAAATTTGTTATGAAATTTTTTTATTTTATTATTTTCGTTATTAAGAAAACATATATTTAATAAATCATATATAATTAAAGTAGTAGGGCGTATAGCTAAAATAGAATTATTTTATAATTAATAAATAAATGCACAGTATACACACATCTAACGCTTTGGGATATATTTATTGAAGGAAAATTTCTTATAAACTCTAAGTCGCATAAAACAAACTTACACCAAAGCAAAGTAAAAAAACTAGGCGTGCGTAGGTCGCATTAAAACATTGTCCCAAATTTATTTGTGTTGTACAATATCTCAAATTACGTGAAAATTACTTGCATCATTCATATAATAAAAGTATTATTATATTAAATATTTACATTTTATATAAAATTTTATTAAGTTTTATACAAAAAGCATGTATCAAAAAAATATATATTTTTTCTTAAGTAACATATGTGAATGATAATATATGTAGATAATATATATAATTGAAATTTTAGTAGATCTGTAAATCATTATATATATTTTTTTGATACATACTTTTTGTATAAAACTTAATAAAATTTTATATAAAATGTAAATATTTAGTATAATAATACTTTTATTATATGAATGATGCAAATAATTTTCACATAATATGAAATATTGTACAACACAAATAAATATAGGACGATGTTTTAATGTGACCCGGGCACGCCAAGTCTTTATACTTTGCTTTGATGTAAGTTTGTTTTATGCGACTTAGAGTTTATGAGAAATTTTACTTCAATAAATATATCCCAAAGCGTTAGATATGTGTATACTGTGCATTTAGTTAATTATAAGATAATTCTATTTTAGCTATACGCCCTACTACTTTATACTGTGATTTATTAAATATATCTTTACTTAATAACGGAAATAATAAAATAAAAATTTAATAACAAATTTTTATTCAGTATAATTTTTTGATATCATTATTTTTCTAGGAAATTAAAACAACTACTTTGTATAACAGTTTTTTTAATTAAAATGTTTTTATTTAAATAATAAAAGGAATAAATTTTATAGCATAAATTTTTATTCATTTGGCCCAATTTTTTGATATCATTATTTTTCTACGAAATTTTTTATAAATAAATAACTGTTTTTCACAACTAACGCGTGTATTTGGCGCCATTTTTTACCTTTTTTTAAAAAGGTAAGTTTTAAGGGATTATATCATTCTTTTTTTACTATATATAATTTTAATAACATGTAAAGCAATCAAGTTTCTAATAGGCTTAATCAACAGCTTGAGTTTGTACTATAAAAAGTATTTTAAAAGTAATAAAATAAAATTAGAAATTGACATTTGGAGCCAACGCCCTATGTAAAGCGCAAATGAATTAATCAATAATATTGTAAAAGTATTTTAACAAAAAAGTGTTTTTATTTTAATTCTACATGTTCTATAAACAATATATATATATTGTAGCGCTATTTGAAACGAATACAATGATATATGATATAATGTAAATATTTTACATATTATACGAGTTTTACAGATATCTTTTGGAAGCAATCACTATGCTCACAATAAAGTTCAGTTTAATGGAACAAAAGTTGCATGGTTTCGAGGGGGTCATAAGATGATATCATTGGTTTGACCTTGAAGAGTTATTTGAAGATCACATGAAGGTCACATTTAATTTTTTAAATAGGATACTATATTTTTTATCGCATATTCTCATAGCCCATCTTGAGAGCTTTCCAAAACACTATTATAAAATATTTTTTCATTAAATACTTTTTAAGTTATTTTATATCTTATTCTGAGATATTTTGATATAAAAAATAAAATATCTCGTAAAATATTTAGTTTTCAATAATCTTACCGTAATACTTTTATGTGCGGAATAATGAGACATGCGTGATGAACGGCGCGTTTATAGCGACTTTACGTTTATCTTTCTTTTTATTTGTTTTCAAAAATATTTTCAAAAATTTTATTTATGTTACTTTTAATTAAAACCTTAAGTGTAATAAATACAAGTATTCATAAATACAATAAGTAATAAATACAATAAGTGTTCGTACAAGCTTTTTCTCATTTAGAAATACATATAATTACTTATTAATATTATAATATGATTGCCTATTAATTTTTTATAAATGGCTGTTTAACAAAGACAGATCATAAAATGACTGAAATGAACCAGTCAGAATCTAAAACGGTATACAAATCGTTGCATTTGATAATGTGGCGGGTCGCTTATTAGCGTTTTGTGAAAAGATTAAAATTCTTATTCAGATTGCAAAATATTTCATTTTCAATCATGATTTAAAAATGTGGCCGTACTTTATAGAATGTCTAGATGTTTTATAAAAGGATTATTTAATCTGGCTACGACATATACATTCAACAAGCAATATCGAATTACTCGAAAACGCAACAAAATGCGAGATGAAAGAAAGAGAAAGAAGGAGAGAGAAAGAGAGAAAACGGAAAAAGCGATAAATATACATGAACACGCGTTCGCGTGTATAATTACCAGTTTATCGTTATTGAAAATATAATCAGCCAAACTTTCCAAATATTCCTTCAATGCTTCCATTTTCCAACAATTTATTTGTCACAAATGTATCAATTGACAATGCACGATTCACTCAAGTATAAGCGCTTAGTTTTGCTAAAATAAACTAATTTTCTCCAATATAATATCGATTAGAAGAAATTACTTCTCTTCCTTGCACTATTCCGCAATACTTTTATAACCGTTAATATAATTTCTTATTACTTTATCACTTCTCTTCCTTGTTGCATTATTCCGCGATAATTTTAATGTGCGTAAATTTGGTTGCGCATGACTTGCGAAACACTACCGTTAACCTTTTTTACTTTTCATTTATTTGTCAAATTCATTTACTTGTCAGATTTCAGAGCATTGCTAGCGCAATCTTATGGCGAATGCTTCAACCATACAATTTTCGTGCCTACGCATTAGGGACTTGGGCGGCGATGACGACGGAGACGTATCTTAATAAAAAACTTTATATATTTCGACTTTGCATTATATTACCTCCGTTCACGATACATGTAGAAAAAAGATTAAGACACTTTCATTATATAATTCAAACCCAAGCTATTAATTAAGCCTATTAAAAATACGATCGGTTCAGCCGTTATTGAAGTCCGATAATCTAAGGTACTCGCAACTGTCCGACTCGCGTATAGATATCCGGAGTGCCTCGCGGCTTTGCGTGAACTTGGCGCAAGATACTACCGTGTCTCTTGATATTGCGACGACTTTTACTTCCGTCTCGCTGCCGAACGATAACCGCGCTCGCCGTTTCGATCTCTCCGTCGCGCGAATGTTGCGCCGTTGAACAAGAGCTAATTCGCCGAACATGAGATGCGGAATAGTCGTTAACAAAAACGAAAGGAGAAAAAGGATAATGCGCCGGGTATGGGATGATAAGAGTTCCGCGCGTGCCGTGACGAAATCCGAGAGATGATCGCGAAAATCAAACTTGGCCAGACGTATCTAGCCGTATTTTACATGTATCAATCCGCGAGACGCGAAATAAGCGCGAGATATGCGCGAAAGAAATTGTTGGAATTCACCACGGGCTGACTAGCTCGCCTAATGGTAGAGAGGCAGGGCGAGTGTTGGTATAACGCGATAATTTATGCACGAGGCGACAAATACAGGAACGACAAAAACAACTGAAAGTAAATTCGATAATTAAAACAAAGAGAATAACGAGATTTATTATAATGGACGGAGCCGGGGCTCCTTACGAGTAATAAGAATAGTACTGACCGCGCGGGTATTCGGTAACGGTAGAAACGCGGGAACGAGTGTTATACAGCGGGTGCAAAACCCCGAAAGACTTACGCCGACTTATATCGGCTCGTTACGTGGGCCGGACTTCTCTTTCGGCGATAAATTCGTCTCGCACCGCGGAAATGACAATAGTAATTTTCGGCTGAAAGTCGGGTGATATCCTGTTAGGAATCTACTAAATGTCGTTTAAATGCGATTCACTCGCCAAATATAATGAATCTTAACAACTACGACACAATTTATGACTAACGTGCAATTCGCGATACACGCACATCCTTCCTTTCGGGTAAACGCGGGAAGCATACGCGAGACACGTCACACTCTCACGCAATTCGTACAATAATCACGAAAGAAATTCGCACCGAACGTGCACGCAAATTTTAGACGCGAAGATTCACTAGCCAAATACAAAGGAAATATAACAAATTGACGCGACTCACACTGATACTCAAACGACCGACATATAACATAAATGAGATTTAGGCGCTAAGCGGGCGAGAACCCAATGCAAATATTGTACAATACACGGAATCCGAATCTCCAGAGAAACGACACACGGTTTAGTAAAACGCGAGGTAATGTCTCGATCCGCGGAACTGATACTCTCGAGATTCCGGGGCTCGAATCGCTTGACGACATGCCCGTGACGCAAAAATTTACACTAAAGAATCGGGCTCAGCCCGTACACCAAAGTACGAATTCACGGCGACGACGACAGAACAAAACGATCCCGGCCGCGATCGCGTGTGGCTATTAAGCGGAGGGTAATCTCACCGGCACACTCTTTTCCTTCGGGGCTGCACGAGGCCGATATCGTCCTCTCGGGCACGATCCCTTTGCTCCCGTTTGTCGGAATCCTCTCCTCTCGTCGCGGTAGCTCTCGCAAATCGATCGCTCTCTAAGACGCCTTTATCTCGCATGTACGCTCACGCCAGTCTGGAATCGTCGCGATCCAGAATCGATACCTTCGGGCCAGCCGGGGCACACGGGGTGCGTATTATCGCGACCAATCACGCGTTATCACGTGCTGTGGCCGGCGAGCGGTGCGCTCACGATCGTATCAGGGGTGCGCGCGCCCTTGTTATCGCGAATGATATTTTGCTGGGGCCCGCTCAGCGGGGCCGTTGCGAAGTCTCGATCGTACGGCGTGGCCGGAAGCATGATTACGATCCTCGCAATCGTCTTTTCCGATGGGCAGCGTCCTGCAGTGGCAGCATTATTGCAGTCCTCCACGGGGAGCACCTCCGCACGGTCCTGAGTCCTTGCGCAAGGATTCGCTCATTGTCTCGGGCGTCGTGCATTACGCGTGCGGACCCTGATTCCTTCGTGACGTCGAAATATTTCCGCTGCTTGTTTTGGTTGTCGAAATGCTGGCTCATCTCCCCTCGAAGGTCGCTCAGGTTTTTCAATAGATGCTTCTGGACGTCGAAATTCGATCTCCCGTCTTCTTTTCCGATGAGGTTTTCAAATTAAATATTCATACGACAAAGGAAAAAACAAACGAAATTAATATAATGAACAAAATCTCGTATAACAATGCTCTGGAGAATAATACGGTACGATTCTCGTAATTTTTCGATTGGCACGGCCCTTTAGCTCGCACTTTGCAATCGGAGAGGGATTCGGCGGACGCGTGCGAGACGGCACCGTCACAATATAATATAGTTATATTATAATTATATGTGTAAAAATTTTCATATATACTCTGTCGAACCGTTAAGTTTTGAGACTCGCTTCGCATTTCCGAACGTTTGATCTGTTTGTGCTGCCACTTTAGGAGGTTATTCACAATTCAATACACAACACGTAGTGCAAGTTTTAAATTATTTGGTATAATAGATAATGAGACATTATCACGCAAAGTTGTATTACAAAATTTTGTTTAAAAATAGGTGTAATGGAAAGAACGTTTGACAACGCGCCAACATTAAATTCTACGTTAACTTAGTGAAGTTTCCAACAGAAACGTTACAAATGATTTAACAAACCTAGTCCACTTGAGCAAGCCTTTTCAAAATTTGATTCACGTTTTTTATGTCATCTATATCTTCGAAATGTTATAACATCTTATACATAGATTAACTCTCCGTAGGTTTGTTGAATTGTTTGTAAAGTTACTCTCTCTCTCTCTCTCTCTCTCTCTCTCTTTCTCTCTCTCTCTTTCTCTCTCTCTCTTTCTAGAGGAGAAGACGTGTCAAACATCGCTCCGCAAAAGTAATAACTTTTAAACGGTTAAATAGTTACGGGGAGTGATAGAAAGCTATTCAAGTCATAGCGGCATAGACCGGCATTAGCCATGAGTGTTATCTAGCCGGGATATGCTGTTTTGTGGGCGTGAGAAGTGCATTTTCTGTTTGGGACAACAAAGTCTCACACGAAAGGTAGACATTAAAGGTGGACACAAAAGTGCTGACGTGTGACAGTGGAACAGAGGTGACTGATCGCTTACGCTGATATTAGCGGTTTCGGCCGATAATTATCGGCATGGACAATGAATATGCTGAATATCGATGCTCGGCATGTAAAAAATCAGGTGGTGACATGCAAGTCTTACTATCAGGTGAATCGTATTAAGCTGTTTTACCATCCAGGATGTGTAAGCAAGCATAGGATTTACGATAAAAATCAAGAATTGGTACCGTGTTCTGGCCCATTTAACAGATTTACAATTGAAAGTGAAGCAGACATGAAGAAGGCATCGGCAGTGGCCGGGGGCGGCAGGGACAGGCTAGGATCTACAGGATCTACAGGTTCGTTTACGACGCCAAGTAGTGGAAATAGAATATCAGGAGCGAGTGGATCATCGACGTAAAAATAGATTGGCTAGTAAAAGTTGTAAAAGAAATAAAGGATGAAACAGCATGTAAGAAGGAAATTAAAATGATGGTCAAGGAAATAGTTCGTGAAGAATTGGGAAATGTTAAGCAGGAACTGCTAGAAGAGCTGAAAAGAATGATACAGGGAGAAGTAAGTGGATCAACAGGAGGAATACAAAGGAGCTATAGTGAAGCGGTTAAAGAGAAAAAGAAAGAGAATGTTATAATTATCAAACCCAAGATTCAACAAGAGAGTGAAGTTACAAAAAAATTGATAAAAGAAAAGGTAGATATCAAAAACATGGCGATGGGAATAACGAAGCTAAAAAAAGGAAGCAAGGGGACAGTGATCATGGGTTGTGAAACTGAAGAAGAAATGAAAACGTTGAAAACCACAGTGCAGGACAAACTAGGAGAAAATTTCAAAGTTACGGAATCACCGCAGATGAAGCTCAAAATAAAAATTATCAATGTCAGCGAAGAAGAAATGAGATTGGATGATGATGACTTAATAACTACAATCAAGAAGCAGAATAGAATTGATGCAATAAATGATGGATTCCAAATGCGAATAGTGAAGAAAATAGTTAAAGAAAAAAGAAATGATAATAATCAACTTAGAAGAAAAGAAAAAGAAGAAGTTTCGATAATAATTGAAGTAGATGAAGAAACGCATGAATTGATGTTGAAAAAAGAGAAACTAAATGTAGGATGGAGAAAATGTCCTATATTCAATCACATTAATGTTAAAAGATGCTTTAAATGCTGGGGATATTATCAAATTGCAAAAAACTGTACGCGAGATGAAACATGCCACAAATGTGCGGAAAATCATAAAGCGATTGAATGTACGGCAACAAAGAAAAAATGTGTAAATTGTATGTTTAAAATTTGAACATACAACCTGAAGATAAGTGATGAACACGACGCCCTTAGCCCAGAATGTCCAACATTTAAAAGGGCGATACAGGAGGAGAAGAGGAGAGCCGGCTGGGAAGATGCGAAATAGCAACTACAGAAGGAAGCGGAAATAATATTGTATACAAACGCGCAAAGTTTGATGGCGCATAAAGATGAGATACAACATCAGATTATGAAGAAAGTAAATCCGGCATTCATAGCGTTATCAGAGATAAGATTGACCGCTGAAATTGAAGACAGTGAAGTGAACGTGCTAGGTTATAGTATAATTAGATGCGATGCTGAAAATAGAAATACAGGAGGGGTTGTTTTATATATAAGGAATGATGTTAAATATGAAATAGTATTAGTAAAAAAATTAGAATCGAATTGTTGGTGTGCTGCGATTGAGATGAAAGAAAAATTGTATAGAGGAATAATAATGGTAATATATCATTCACCGAGTGCATCGCATGGTGATTTCGTGAGATTTCTGGAGGATATAATAGAAGAGTTAATAATACGGGGAGAATGTATGGTAATAGGAGACTTTAATATAGATATTATGTTAGATTCGTTTTATACAAGGAAGTTACAAACGACAATGTTGAGCTTAGGCATGAAACAATATGTAAATAAACCGACGAGAATTACGAAAGATAATAAAACAATTATAGATTTAATTTTTGCTAATAATAAAATAGAAGTGCAGGTAATGCATAAACCTAAAATAACGGACCATGCGTGGCTAAAAGTTGAACTGAATGCGAATAAATTTGATAATAAATACAGAGAACTTAGTGTTAGGAATTATAGAGAGTTTAATATAGATGAATTTATTAAATTAGTGGAAAATAAATTAGAGAAAAACCAAGATATGAATATCAGTGTGAGAGCGAAGAAATTTGTTGATACTATAGGAAATGCGTTGGACGCTACAGCACCTAGAAAAAATTTTAGAATTCCGAGAATATGGGAAGGGAAAAAGTGGTTTTCGGATGAAATAAGAGAAGCAGCGGCCAAAAGGGATGAGGCATATAGGAAGGCATTGTATGCTGACACGGAACAAAATTGGTTGCAATTTAAAATTGAAAGAAATACAGTAGTTAAATTAATTAAGACAAAGAAGAAAGAATATTATGAAAATATGATAGATCTTAATAAAGAAAATCCGACATCTATGTGGAAAACACTAAAAGAAATAATTAGAGGCGAACCAGGAGGTAAGAGGGAAGTAGAGAATATATATTTTGAAATATTAGACAGCACTGAAGGATGCAATATAACAGATAAATTTAATTTATATTATATACAAAGTATTAATAGTATAGTAAAATCTATAAATGGGAGTAAAACTGGGAATGCATGTAAAAGAATTATTTATGTTATTGAAAACGCGGGAATTATGGAAAATTTTGAAATGATTAGTATAGAGCATTTACAGGAAATTGTTATGGGACTACCGAAAAAGAAAGGTACAGAGGAGGGAATAACTAGCGATATATTAAAGGCAGTATTTTGCGTAATAAAAGAGGAATTTGTTAATATAATAAATAATTCTTTGTAGGAAGGTTGCTGTCCAAAAGGTTGGAAAACGTCTACAATAATACCGATTCCAGAAATAGAGAAAGCTAGAAAAGCAAATGAATTTAGGCCTATAAATATGTTACCAATATTTGAAAAAGTGTTAAAATTAGTAGTTAAAAAGCAAATTGAAACGTATTTGGAAGATAACTGTATTATAACAGAACATCAGTCGGGCTTTAGAAAACAGTATTCGTGTGAAACAGCGATTCAAACAGTCATTGATGAATGGAAATTGATAGTTAGTGAGGCAAAAATGGTAGGGGTAATTTTCATGGATCTTAAGCGAGCCTTGAAACAATAGATAGAGAAAGATTATTAGAGAAATTATATCAATATGGAATTAGGGGAATGGTTATAGAATGGTTAAGATCATATTTAAAGGATAGAACACAGCAGGTTCAATTTAACAATAAATGGTCTAAATTAATGACCACAGAATATGGAGTACCGCAAGGATCTGTATTAGGACCTTTATTATTTATAGTTTATATAAATGATATAATAAAAATCTGTCCAGAAGGATGTAGTATAAAAATGTTTGCAGATGATACGTTAATATATGTAACTGGAGAAAGCAGCGCGGAATTAGAGGGCAAAATGAATATGGCATTTACTATAGTAGAAGAGTGGATGAATATAAATAAGTTAAAAATGAATGCAGGAAAAACAAAATATATGATTGTTAGAAGTATAAGAAAAGAACTGCGAGGTAATATAACATTGAAATGTTTGGATGGAACTGAGATTGAACGTGTGGAAATAATGAAATACCTAGGCATAATTATTGACGATAGACTACGATTTAAGGACCACTGTGATTATATGCTAAAGAAAATAGGGGAAAAAACGAGTTTTTTGAATAGAATAAATAATTATATATTGGCATACACTAGATGTATTGTACATAAGACAATTGTAGCACCTCACTTTGAGTATTGTGCGACGCTGTTAATTGATATGGGAGAAACACAGCTGAGTAAATCGCAAAAAGCACAAAACGGGCCATGAGCATCATATTGCAATGTGATAGACATACCAAAGTGGAGCGTATGCTGTTTGTATTACAAATAGCTGAGAAAGCTAATAAAGATCAATCAATAAATCTCTCTCTCTCTCTCTCTCTCTCTCTCTCTCTCTCTCTCTCTCTGTGCGTGCGTGCGTGAGTGCGTGCGTGTGTGTATGTAAAGATGTTATTGGAAAAGTTTTGCACATTTGCATATATAATCTATATATATTATAAGAAATATTTCGTCGCCCAAGTTATTGTTTTAGTTATTGATTTAGCTATTGATAACAAGCGAAAAGGCAGTTGCAAGAAACTAAATTTGAACCTATTCTCATTTAGTGCGATATAAAATTGCAGAGCTCGCTGGCGAGAAAATCGTACCATCTTTAATACACCTAACGCACGATTGATGAACGTTTCGCTATTGAGAGAGAATAAACTCTTACATGCTCAGGAGAGACGTGGTTCAAGGACAAGCGTACGAATCCCATCAAGGCAACCCTCGATGGCTTCCTTAAGAGCCAACTCGCCAAATGCTTCACAAGGTGCGAAATACTTTTACTACTCATAGCACAGAATAAGCCATATAAATTTTTATTCACTTACTAAGGTCCATTTTACAATAAGTCATATGTCGTTAGTCATAAGAAAATTGACCAATCACAGTCGAATATTCTCGGAATAATCGATTGTCGTTGATCAATTTGCTTACGACTAACTACATACAATTTATTGTAAAACGGGCCTAAGCAAGCAACTTACTACACAAAGTCCCGTTCAATAGAGAAAGTAACTTTTTTGTTTGTTTTGAAACATTTCCAGTAAGACATGCTTTTACATGCTTGATAAGAAATAATAGCATACCTTGTATTCTTTTGTTTTGCTTTGATTTCTCAAAAATCGCTTCTTACCGAGCATCTGATTTGATTCTCTGTCATAGTAGCAAAATATTACAACTTCTATGATTATGTAAGTATTGAGAATAGGATCTATGTTCATATGACATTTTTTACTTTGACATTTTTTACTTGACATGCTTTCATTCTAACAATAAGTAAAAAATACCATATGATATATATATATATATATATACAGGGTGCCCCATTTTAAAAGGTCCATCCTCGTGACTGTTCAGGATCAACGTTTGAAGGAAAACGACTCGGATAAAAGTTGTAGGAAACAAAGGGGGCTATCTAATAGTGACCGTGGATTTGACATTAAAGGTCATTTTCAAGGTCATTTGAAGATCAACTTCCGTTTTTTAAATGGAACCCCCTATTTTTCATTACATATTCTTGTAGCTTATCTCGAGAGCTTTCCAAAACACTATACTAAAGTATTTTTTCATTAAGTACTTTTTGAGTTATTTTATATTTTAATCTGACATATTTTGATATAAAAAATTAAATATTTCGTAAAATATTCAGTTTTCGATCATCTTTACTTTTATGTACAGAATAATGAGACAAATCAATTAGTGCCCAAAAAACAAATAATTGTTTAAAAAAATACATTGTAAATAATTTTCTTAGAAACATTTTTTATACTAAATGATTTGTCTCGTTATTCTGTACATAGAAGTATTACGGTAAGATTATCGAAAACTAAATATTTTACGAGATATTTAATTTTTTATATCAAAATATGTCAGATTAAAATATAAAATAATTCAAAAAGTACTTAATAAAAAAATATTTTATTATAGTGTTTTGGAAAGATCTCGAGGTAAGCTACAAGAATATGTAATGAAAACTAGGTGGTTCTATTTAAAAAATTCAAAGTAATTTTTATATGACCTTGACAGTGCTATTCAAGGTCATACTAATATTATTATGTAATGCACCACTTAGAGCTCTACAACTTTTGCATGAAACATTTTTCACGGAAATGCGTTGTTTCCTCAACAAATACTGATACGGGCACTCTGTTACACCTTGTAGTTACAGGATGTTCCAGTTGGAAAGATCAATATTCTGGGAGGATTGCATCGGTCATTTTAAACAAAAATGTTCGTATGAATATATGTCGTATTCCCCACGGTTTCCGAGATAGAGCGACTTGAAGAAAATATGACAGGACGTATGACAGGACAAAATTACCTGAAATTTCTGCTAAATGCATTACCAGAACAACTAGAAGACATTCCTTTGGCTACACGGCGTGTTATGTACTTTCAGCATGACGGAGCTCCTCCTCATCATACCTGATTTGTGATGCAACACCTCAACGCCACTTTCCTTAATCGATGGATTGATCGTGGCAGTGCCATTAATTGACCACCAAGATCTCCAGACCTAATCCCGTTGGATTTTTGTTTATGGGGTTGGATGAAGGTTGAAGCGTACAGAAGAAAAGTGAATACACGAGACGTACATTCAAGTTGCTCTATCTCGGAAACCGTAGGGAATAAGAGATATATTCATGTGAACATTTTTGCTTAAAATGACCGATACGATCGTCTCCTAGAATATTGACCTTTCCTCTTGGAACACCCTTATATATATGGGTGGGGAAAAAGTCCCAAACCCTTAAAATATCTCGGAAGGAATGAAATGTTTTAGACAAAAGTTGTAGGGTTTCAAGTAACGCATCACATAGTAATATTAGTACGACCTTGAATAGCGTTGTCAAGGTCACGTGAAGGTCATCATAAATTTCTTAAATAGAACTTCCCATTTTTTATTGCATATTCTTGTAGTTTATTTCGAGAGCTTTTCAAAACACTATAATAAAGTATTTTTTCATTAAGTACTTTTTGAGTTATTTTATATCTTAATCTAAAATATTTTGATATAAAAAATAAAATATCTCGTAAAATATTTAGTTTTCGATAATCTTACCGTAATACTTTTATTACAGGATAATGAGACAAATTAATTAGTATAAAAAAAATAATTGTTTTTAAGAAAAAGTATGTAATTATTTACAATTTATTTTTTAAAACAATTATTTGTTTTTTTTTATACTAATGTGTCTAATTTTGATAGTGGAGACCTCCGTAGGGGGGGGGGGGGGCGGAACATACTGCCTCCACTCATATACTTTTTAATGCGAAGTAAAATTCTACATGGGTTTATAACTTTCTACGCGAAGCGAGATTCAACTCAAACCTTTGTATTGATAAGTGCTGTCTTATATAATTTTTGTTTAGTAAATATGCAAAAAGTAGAACATTGTAAATGTGGAATTTCACTTTGCATTAAAAAGTATATGCGTGAAAGCAATATGTTCCGCCCCCCCGTGGGGGGGGGGGGGGGGCTCCACTATCAAAAAACTAAACACATAGGTTTGCGTTGAACGCTTTTGGGTGGAAACCTCGCTTTGCATGGAAAGTTGTAAAACTCTTTATATCTTTAGTCTATAACTTTTTTTTTGGACCTCCCCCAACTAAAAATGATTTCTTATTTCCTTCTAAACATAAAAAATTTGCAAAAAAATTTGCAGCCCATTTACAGGTGAAGCCGTGATTCTGAATAATTATCCACCTAAAAGATTTTAGTCGTTGTAACTGTGTTTATTGAAGTAAATATATTAAGAGTTCTCATAAATACCGATTTACGTCATTATTCTATTTAAATAGTTAGGAGATCCTAACTCGATTTCTGCCATCAATCTGCTGTCAGATTCTATTCGAAGAATCCAATATATCACAGAACATTGCAGCAATCCTGTGGCAATATTTTATATAAAATCTATCAGCAAAACACAAAGACGCAGTTGATGCTAATCTGCCGTAATATTTTGGCTAAATCTGCTGACAATCTCTCGACAGATTGTTAGCATTTTGCTTATTTAAATCTTACTTTATGTATTTTTATTTGTTAATAACTTTGTAATAAACAACGAGCAACAGCTAAAATCTATCAAATATTACTCGAGGCCATGATTTTTATAAAACTTGTCAAGATTACGATTATTGGGGCGGCATCCCTAATTGATATAATTACTCTCTGTTCTTCTAATCATCTTATCAAATATTTTTCACATCTTTTGAGTTAAGGTTATTAAATTTTTCGTGTCAGAAAAAGAAGTATATAGCACATATCATTACAAACACACACACACACATGCGCGCGCAACTTCATCTTACATTATGACTATTTTGCTCTGACTAATGCGTTTCTTTCGCGCAGGTCCTCATGCTTAAAGTTATTCTGGCTTTTCGTGTCGTGCTGCCATGCTTTCATGCGAAAGCACGCGATACTTTAGCAAGAAAATCTCTGTCGCCAGGATCACACGCAGGATCTCCTCGTCGTGGGAGCCCCTCCAGCAGTGGGAACGCTTCGGCTACTTCGATGAAATCTAACAAATCGCCAAATCATACGAACAACGTCCCTGACTCCGTTCTGGAAAACGTCACCGTCGAGATCTTCGACGCAAAGACAAAATAAATCGTCTTTCCACCGCAACAAATGGTCCGATCGACAATCCCATTTATTACTAGTCTTGCATAGCCAATATACGGCGCTACATGAAGGTCGCTGTCTCTATATATATTCAATTCACGAATAATTGATTCTGTTGATTCGTTTTCATTAAAGTATTAAAAAATGAAAATTTTATATTTATTAGTTCAAATATTATCGAGAATTGCTTTGCTTAGTTAAATCACAACGCTAACGAGTCAAGTATCGAAATCTCGATGAGATCGAGGCATAAGTTAACAATATAATTCGCAGATCTTATTGTACTCTTTTAATAATACCAAAAGAATTATTTAGTTATATTACAAAAGATCCTTTTAACATGCCTCTTTTTTGACAATTTGATATTTTCATATCTAATGAAACATAATTAAATGATGATTATCACATTATCAGAATATTAATTTTGGATTAATTCTCTGCATTATCTTAATAGATATCTTAAAGAAATCATTTTTAGAAAAAAAACATAGCGCGTTATAAAATGATATAAATTATGAGTAATACGAATTTCTCGAAAGCCTATTATGCTATTTTAATAATAGCAAATGCGAATAAAAACCATTTTAATAGATTAGCAATGATCGAATTATCATAAGGGCATCCAAATTTGAATTAATTATTGATATTAACTTGGTGAGATATTAAAATAAGCTGTTTCAAGAATACATATTATATATGTATACAATGTATGTATAAAATTATTTGCGGTAATGAAAACGATAATATGCTAGTTAATACGCGTATTAATACATACATTCAATATATTTGAGTTGCGAAGTATCCTAGAAGATATTTCAGAAGAGAGAGACATATTATTTAGGAAAACGTTATTAATAAAATAACTAATCGCGATGCATTAGCATTATTTAAACTTGAAAGATATGAAAACCTGTATAGCATACCCATACAGCACAGCACAATACATTGCAGCAACATTATCGCAATGTTGCTGCAATATTCTGCGCTGTATGAGAATTGTCATATCAATTTGTATGATGACGATGTAATTTTATTACTTGTTTAACTATTAATATACATAGTTTTCCATTGATTTGTTTCATGCTAATGTTTCAATTCTCAATCAAAACGCGCGCCAATATGATTGTGTAACGTGAACACATTTCTCGGACCAAGCGGTTTTAGCACCGCATTTGATTATTCTGTTTAATGAGAATTACGTAATATATAATATTGGTATCATCATCGATACATTAAGAAGATAGCAGTACACGCTTGCGGAATATTTCATGAGAAGTATAGAGAAGAAACATCTATATCTTAATGTAAAGAAAATCATAATGGAAAATAGCAACTGCAATTGTAAATTATTGATCTATGCAGTAGTTACTATTAAGAGAAATATAAAAACAAACTTGATACAATGACACCCATGTAGCATAGAACAATTGCGGCACTATTGCTGCATGGGTAATTTTCTTGATTAATACTGATCGGATTCATAATATAGATTATATTTAAAATCAACACACACATACACACACACAATAGAGATGAAGACAGTCGAAAAAATTTCACTTTCGAAGCGATGAACGGGGCGATCAAACGCGCAAGCCTTTTCTCTGAAAGTTTTTTCGGTGTAATGTTGCACCATCGGGATACGGAAAGACGATGACCGTAGGATTAATGTTTATTTAATCTTTTACATCGAAAGCGACGTTATGACTCGATTGGTTCCCGATAAGCCAATACGAACGGGACCAGAGAAGAATGTTTCAAGTGGCATCTCTCTCTCTCTTTCTCTCTCTATCTCTCTTTCGAAAGTGCGAAATTGAAGCGAGGCACATTGCCAGATCTATTGAGATGGTGCCACATGGTAGTAATTAAACATAAGATTATATAATTATATAAGAGAAGGTTTGGGCATTCTTCGTCAATTATCCATAATGCTATGCAGAGTACGCAATCGCACAATTGACAGCAGAAGAATGTTAAGCAAAATAGATATATGTTATTGGCTACCGCGCCTCCGCGTCATTCGTAATACATAGGTTTTTGAGGGAAATTTATATATAGGCTGATGGAATATCTTAATAATCTTTATATATATATATATATATATATATATATATATATATATATATATATATAAAGATATATATATATATATATATATATATATATAAAGATTATTAAGATATTCCATCAGCCTATATATATATATATATATATATATATATATATATATATATATATAACTATATAATCTTATAATTAAACACATCTGATAAATATTAAAAGCCACATAATTGTAAAGATGAATGATATATATATATAATCACGTTAATAATATGTAATCAAAACGTGAGTATATATTTCTTTTCAAGCACAAATTTCTCATTTAAAGAAGAGATAAGCTTTGATGAATCTGTTCTTAAAGATATATTAAAATATAAAAACTCTTTTCTTTCTTTTTCTTTTTAAGTTTATTTTATAATATTTATACTATTATTAAATATATTAACAAAGGAAAATATTTCTTAAGAATTCTAAAATTTGGAAAAATTTCTTTTTTATTTTGAATATATAGGTATATACATTAATATGTATTAATAAAGACGAATTAAAGAAATTACAAGATTTAGAAAATTTTAGAAAAGCTTGAGAATTTTTTTTATTTTAGAAAGTAATTTTATTTAAATTAAATTTTTTTCTTTTTTTTCGGAAAGTTGATAGCTGTATGTTTTGCAACGCCTATAATGGCAAACATTCACACTAAGCATCATCTGCATTTATGTTTATTGAATTTAATGAATGATGATGTAGCAAAAAAAAACGACCATATAATATATTGTACTTCTATATTTTTCTCTTGTTGATCTCACGTATGTTATTACAATACTTTATTGGTACTTTTATAGAATCAGTATCAACATCATAAAAAATTATCTCTTTTATATTCTTGCCGAGTTAATATCGAATTCGAAAATAATTAAATACGCGATCAGAATTTGGACTCAATGCTCATGGGGGGTATATTATATTGGGTGGATATTAAAAATAAATTCAACTTATTAAACACGTAGATGTATATGTCGAATTCAATGCTGATATCTAACATCGGCAATGATTACCGTAACACAGAACTATATAATGGATTGAAATTATTCATAGTTTTTTCATCGTTAGTGATGAAATGAAGTAAGAGAAAAGGAATTTGAAAAATTAAAAATTGATTAATTGAGAGATATGATTCTTTAGCGACATGGATGTAGTTTGTAGTAATCTGCAAAGAGAAGATGCATATAATACACGCAAAGTTCTAAGATATATTTTAGGATTGTAGGAATATATATATATATTGCTAATATATATATATAAGAGTTGCGTTTCTTATTAGCACTTTTCTCTTTTATAACTCGAATCCTTTCTTCTTTATAACACATTTTATTTCTGATTTTACGTTTAAAACATATCACTCTAAACATGCTTTTTATATTACTTTGTTAGAAATAGTAATATATATTATATACACAACAACGTACGAGCGTATGTGCGTTTATAACGTCCAAGAGAAACATGTTTGATTTCTATCAGATATTTGACGTTGTACAAAAACACAATTTTTTTTTTATAGAGCGACCGAAAACATTACGATTATACACGCAATTATATACAAGTTTAAACGCGTAATTTTATACGAATATCTTATTAATCGCACAAGATTTCTATCGAAAGCTTGTAATGTCCGTACGTAATATAATCATATATAAGAATATATGAACAACACGCTAATAGTTATAGCACGATTATATCTCAGTAATTTAGTGCCTGCGCTATTATATTTATAGTACCTAATAGATTTAATTTTATTGATTACTATATACTATATAAATATATGCTTGGAATAAATACTATATACAGAGTGTCTCACAACCTCCTTACAATATTTTAATAGCTTATTCTAGAGGCAAAATGGAGTAAAAAATCTTAATATAAAAATTTTGAGGCTGCAATAGTTTTTGAGTTATAAGCGATCAATGTTTGCCAATGATATCGCGCAGAGCTCGCGCACTCAAATCCGTAACTACACATACATACGATACCGATCTGTCATCTGTTATTGATTTTACAAATCAGGTAATATTGATTTTTACTGCACAGTTGATTTTATTGTTTCTCATGTGTATGAATATCACGTATGGCGGTCAGTTGATACTAACGAACTATAAATATTGTAAAATATTTAATTTTTTCTTAAATAAGAATTTAAATGTTCGATTAATTATTATATTTAAATAGAAATATAAACTTAATATTTTTACACATTTAAGAAACGAAGTTTATTTTTGTTTTGATCGCGCGGAAAAGTTTTGTGGAAATCAATTTATTTATTTTATCTGTCAGTAATAACAGATGACAGATCAGTACGTGTGTAAATGTAGTTACAAACCTGAGAGCGCAAATTCCACGCAATATTACAGCCTTAGAATTTTTGACTCTATTTTATCTCTAGAATACACTATTAAAGTATTGTATGGAAGTTGTGAGACACCCTCCTACATATATATATATATATATATATATGAGATGTGTATGTATGTGTGCATGCATACATATGTACACATATATTCACACATCACAAAATGATCTATAAAATTGTAAAATATATTAATACATACGTGTATGTATACACACACACAATATATAATAATTATTAATGCAAAAAATTAGCGCTATTTATACTATTTATAGATTATTTCTCTAATATCTAGCGACTGTCTCTATTCTGTGATCCATGTGCAACACATAGCTGCGATTATTCTCACAAGAATTTTGATAATTATTCTTATTAATATTTGCTGTCACACTATTATACTGTCGGTATTAATATTATTATTATTATTATTATCATCATCATCATTAAAATTGTTATCGTTGTTATAATCACTCGCAAATGATTCATTTAATATTATTGCTTAATATTGTCTGTACTAAAGAACTTGGCTTATTATTATATATACATATATATAAATCATACTTCAAATTGTAAGATATCAGTAAAAAATTAAAAATTTTAAAAGCACATTGATCAAAAACCTTGCCTTTCAGTTTAAGGATCTTATAATATATTTATTTGGGAAATGTACTGATTTTGCTATCTATATTTGCAAAATGTTTTTAATTATTAAGTTCACTTCTATTTGGTAATTAAAAATTACATGAAAATCTTGGAAAATCTGCTCAATTTTTCTATCTTTTTTCAGAAGTTGTAAATTGATTTTTTTGTGGATATATTGAATACTATCAGAATCGATTTTTTTTTCTTTCAATGATCAACAAACTATAAAATCTTGATTAAAAAGTATTTGATGTATTAATTGTAGATGGAAAGAGAGAGAAGCTTCAAAGATGTTATATTATTTACAAGATGAGGAATCAATTAAATGATTTGAGAAAACTAATTATTCACAAAGATTTGATATACATAGTGAATATTATTAATGGTAACATAAAAATCTCAAATTTTATAATCGTGTTTGAAATATACCATAGTAAATGTTCGGATTAACTTATACATCACGGATTATTTTTATTTTTATATATATTGTAAAAGGTACATTCCTAAGTAATACACGCTTTGAATTTTGTGACGCTCTCTTCTAATTCCAGAGATATCTGATTTTAAAGTATTGTAAAAATAACATTTAAAAAAAATGAGATTTAGCCCCAAACTTGATCTTGACCTTGATAATAGGTTTTATAGTTGATTTTATTTAACCAGAAGAGAGTGCCACAAAATTCAAAACGTGTATTACTTAGGAATATATCCTCTACAATATATGCAAAAATGAAAACAATACATGATGTATAAGTTAATCCGAACATTTACCTATACTGTCTTTAACCCATTTAATGATTGATCTGAAAAATACAGCAATTTTGCATAATATCTTCTATTGCGAGATTAAGTCAGATATTGTATATATACAGGATGTCCTAAAACTACCGTATTTTCTCTTAATGGGAGATCTCTTAGAACATTTCAAGACGAAAATCTTAATACAAAAATATCTCGAGGCTATAATAATTTTTAAACGGAAAGCGATTATACTTTACGAATGACAAGAAATTTTGCGGGCTCAGGCACCGCGAAATGATAAGTGAGAAAAGTGCTTCTATGAATCACCTTTTTTATGATATTATGATTATCGTAGAAATTTACAATAGCATTATTATTATATGTTTTCCCGCTTCTCTACGCATTATAGTACATTCTTCTTACCAATAATGAATGCAAGAACTAAAGACATCTCAAAAATGATTCAAATAAAGCCAAGTTTCAATTTCAGCTGTCAAAGTGGTCGATCAATGTTATCATGAAGATATCTACTATTTTGCCGTGCCTGAGCGCGCGAAATCTGAGTCCTGCCGTCGTAAAATAATCGCTTCTCGTTTAAAAACTATTATAGCCTCGATATTTTTGTATTAGGACTTTTGTCTTGAAATGTTCTAAGGAATTTAAGAGAAAGTACGGTAGTTTTAGAACATCTTGTATATCATCAGATTGTATTAACAATAAACAGATTAAATAAAGGCAACATTATATATCGCATAGTGAAATATAAGAATCTTAATCGGAGATTTATTTAATTCTATTTAATGACAAGAATTTAGACAGCTTTCCGACTTTAACAACACATATATCCAAAAAATGTCCAGAGGATGTAAAACATGAATGAGATTGGATGAGACATAGATGTTTTATGGTACACCATCTGGATATCCTCTGGACTTCTTTTGGACATGTATATTGTTAGGGAATATTGTGACAGAAAATGATTTACATAATTATATAGTTAATTAATTATAGTAGATAGTTATTATTAATTTTTTTAGTATTGTTTGTAAAAATTTATGTATGAATGGTGACTGTACACAGGTAGCCCAAGATGAGCCAAGTTCTTTGTTACTTTCCTTGTCACTATATATCGTACGACCACCTAGTAGATTTACATTCGGGGGTCGAAGAAAACACTATCATTAATAGTATTTTTAATGTAAATGCACATGTGTACAATGAAAGGAAAACATTATTGTCGCGTAACTATCCATACAGCACAGAACAATGCAATTATATTACAGATTACAGTAATGTTATAATCTTGCAAATTGCGATGAAATATTGTTGAGACATTATTGGAACATGTAATTGTAATATTTCATGAAAATGTTACAGTAACATTCCAAAAACATTACAAGAAACAGTTTTCGGTAATCGTTAGTTCATTCATTTACCACTATGCAGCGCGCATTGCGTTATCTATCCCGCATTTAAGTTTTAGTCATAATGATTATATAAAGTTTGCAAAGAGCAAACTGGGCTAGTAAAATTAAAGGTATAATAACTATTTTTATCAATTTAATTTATCTGATACGATCCCAACACAGGGAATTCAGATATTGAACTGATTGTTCAGAAATCGGACAAATAAATGTCAAAAAAAGTTAAAATCATCCGTTTATTGTCTGTTTAAGATGTAAAATAGAGTCTAATATCTATACGGAGTGTCCTAGACCACCCGTACACCCCTTTTCTTTCAAAAACTAAACATTTTAGAGAAAAACGTCGTGAACAAAAATTGTATGGTTTTGAAGGGAACATAAGATGGTGTCATTGGTTTGACCTTGGATGGCATCGTTAAGGTCAAGTCAAGGACACCTTTAATTTAAATGGAATCCCCTACTTTTTATTGCGTATTCTTATAGCTTATGTCGAGAGCTTTCCAAAACACTATAATAAATTATTTTTTCATTAAGTACGTTTTGAGTTATTTTATATTTTAATCTGACATATTTTGATATAAAAAATAAAATGTTTCGTAAAATATTTAGTAAATTTTCAATTATCTTACCGTACTACTTTTATGTACAAAATAATAAGGCAAATCAATTAATATAAAATAATTGTTTTTAAGAAAATTATTTACAATGTATTTTTTTAAACAATTATTTGTTTTTTTTGGCACTAATTGATTTGTCTCATTATTCTGTACATAAAAGTATTACGGTAAGATTATCGAAAACTGAATATTTTAAGAAATATTTTATTTTTTATATCAAAATATGTCAGATTAAAATATAAAATAACTCAAAAAGTACTTAATGAAAAAAATACTTTATTATAGTGTTTTGGAAAGCTCTCGACATAAGCTATAAGAATATGCAATAAAAAGTAGGGGATCCCATTTATTAAAGCTGTCCTTGACTTGACCTTAACGATGCTATCAAACCAATGACACCATCTTATGTTCCCTTCAAAACCATATAATTTTTGTTCAAGACGTTTTTCTCTAAAATGCTTAGTTTTTGAAAGAAAAGGGGTGTACGGGTAGTCTAGGACACCCTGTATAAATAAAATTTTAAATTTTATGGATTAAATTATTTAATCATTATCAATTTTTTAAACTTGTAAATTATTTATAAAATAGCGATGTTAATTAGATAACAGAAAATTGTTTAATAGTTTCCATTTCTATATGAAATAAAAAATTTGATAATATTATAATTTTTTAATATGCAAGATACTTCAAATTTTAATAGATAAATGTTAAAAATATACAGAGTGTTTCAGAAACAGGTGGTCAAACTTTAAGAGCATATTCTACTTACTATCAAGATGAAAAGAACTTATGTAAACATGGATCCGGAAACGCTTTCTTTCTAAATTAAAAAGTTATTTTTTATTTACATTGGACAATATGCCTCGCATCTACATTTCATAAATTGTCCTATTCACTTTCTATTAGAAATAAACAAGAAGCTTTATTTATAAGGACATCTTAAGACTCGTTTATGATACTTTTGTTGCTATTGCGGAAATATTTCGAAATCATATTATTGCTTCGTACGTGGCAAAATACGAAATATTCCGGGAATTTTTTAACATCTTCAACAATCCATGCGACGTCGATGCGAGGCGTGCATGCGGAAAAAAATTATTTCCAACAATTTCTATAATGAAATGTTCTTATAGTTTCAAATGTTTTTAAAGTCTGTTATAAATAAAAAACCCAGTAAACACTATTTGTTGCAACAATATATAACGTGGCAATAACACAAGTTATTTATATGATATATGTATAGCTGAAATATATCATACGTGTTACTATATATAATGTTACAATAGTTATTGTATTAAATATTATTGCAATCTAATATTGCTATCTTAGTGTTATAATATATAACAGAATATGATTGCAATATAATATTGTTATATATGTGTTCTTTCGCTTGCCTCTATGCGGCGAATCAAACTTAACTAACTTATTGTATTCAAGTTTTTGCCATGAAATGTATATAAAACCTAAAAGATAGATACTAACATAAGATACAAGATAAATCTTTTTGACAGTTTAATTTCTGATAAAGGCTGCATTCCAATATTCAATGCCGGCACTGAAAATTTTTAGTATACATGACGTAAATTATAGATTTTACTGGCAGTGAATATCGGAACGCAACCACAATCTTAACAAGAAATGCAGAATATTAAATAGATTATTTGAAATTGGGCAGGTAAATGGAAAATAGTCTATTTACTGCCTATTTTTTTTTTTGAAGAAAAAAATCAGAATTTTTATAAAAATTAAATCGCAAGTTTTATAAATTAGATACATATAAATTCTTTTTGTTATTTATTTAATTACTAAATCTATGTTGAATTTTATATGAACCAACTCTATATGGAGTACTACTATGATATAACAACGATATAATATATGTTATATTGCATGTTATATTTATGGGTGAGAAATTATAATTAACTTACCAGTAACTTACCGTAATACTTATGTATATTATTTAACATTTCCTTTTATTGCTCTTATATAACATTAATATAATAGTATTTACTGGGAATGTTTATAACTTGGGAAGAAAGCGTTGCCGGACCCATGTTTATATGACTTTTTTATCCTTGTAGTGAGAAGAATATGCTTTTAAAGTTTGGTCACCTATTTCTGAAACACCCTGTATAAAGACATCCAAGAGAGACGAAAAAAATTCGTTGTAATTGCGTAAATTCACAATTTTCTTTTTATTTCTCTTGGATGTCTTTTTCTGATATTCTCAAAGTTTATCTATTAAATTTGAAGCGTTTTGCATATTTGTAGGAACGCATTTCAATATTACAAATACATTGCACCGTAACATTACTATGTAGTCTCTTACATTATAATATTTCTAAGGGCGGATATTTCAACGTTGCCACAGGCTTGCAGTAACATTGCAGAAACTCAACTTCCATGCAATATTACAATGTTTCAATGTAAGGTCTATACAATAAATTCCATATAAGATTTCTCCAATCTTTCGGTGCTGTATGGGTCCACACTATAAGGGATGATGCACGCGCATGATACGTGTGTATCTGATAAGACTAAGTTTAATGCACAAGATTATGTAATTAATAAAATAGATTATATATCAATCGCAACGTTATCGGAACAATTCAAAAACAAAATTCGGGGAAAGTTTCTGTTTCAGAATCGTTCGCGATTTCAGGCAATATTAGTATTATATATTATGTAAAAGCATAAGTTGTCTTTATAAGTTCAATTTGTATAAATGTTATAGCACATTCGTCCCTCCTCTTCTCTCCCATAATTTATCAATTACGTAATGGTCTATATAAAATCTAGATGGATCGCGACCCATTGATTATAGAACGATGGCGAGCAAGTAAATTCTCTTTTTTTCTTATAAGCTGTAGAAAATATATAATTATCTATGAGGGTATAATTGTGAAAGCTTCGAGACGCGATATAGGATTGTATTCTAAATACTTATTCGATATCATTTGTAACAAGTATATTTATGAACAAATTTTTGCACAAATTTTTCTCTCCGCTCTTATGAACAAAGAAAGAAAAAAAAACGAAAAAAGTAGAAAAAAAGATAAGAGCTGGAACAAACTGAGTGCCTATTCTCTCTTTATTACTTGAAGATGCTCACTTTAATGTATAAGTCTTTCTCCAACTCTACAAATCACTAATTCTACAAGTAAGGAATTAAGCCACATGTTTTGCACACTACGATCATTTCTCAGCAAAAGTGTGATGTTAATAAGAATGGCATTTTCTAAAGTGCTGGTACTTTGTCATATTGATCTTGCGCACTATAAGTAATTTTCTTCGTTATTTGACGCATTTGTTTATTTGATAAATTGATGATAAATGTAGATAAATATAACATGTAATTAAAACTTTCTCTTATTTACAATTAATTTTATTTTATACACCAATTCTCAAAATATATTGTAATTAGGTAGCTTTGAATTTTAATCATTAATTCCCGAATATATAATTATGCACTAAGCATATTCGTAAATGGGAGATTAGACTTTAGTAGTTGTTGTATGCATCTGAAGTGTTTGCATTGCGCATTATCGCGTGCCAAACCGATCCCCCCACTATATTATCATTAATTAACAAATCCCGTAACTATTAAAACAGTTACGATCTCGTTTCAACAACCAAATCACAATTACAATGGGGACTGTAGATTAATATGCTCGAGATTTTCTTAATATTGTAATAAGGAATAGATAAAATATAAGAATGATGCAACAAAGAATGATGTTGTGATCCAAATATAGGGGAAGTGTTTGAATCATCACTCGTTCTCCCAAAAAATGTTCAACAGAAAGATTCCAACGTGATAAAATGTCAAACTATGCAAATAATCTACAATTGTTTATTGACCAATATATAGAGGTAATAAGAGGAAAGTTATTAATAATCATAGAAAAGATGAAATTAGCGATATTTTAATTAGGGCTTGTGAAGGATTTCTGAATAAGATTTTTCTATTCGATTCACTTTGATCGATTAATTTCGATCGATCGTATTCTGCAGGCATCTCAATTGTCATCGACATAAAATCACTGTTATTCCGAAATTAGGCGGTACAATGCGCACATAACACAAAACATAAGAGCAATATTGCAACATTGTCGCAATATTGCTGCAATTCTGTGCTACGTGGGTGGAGATTATCGTCAACAATACAATTTTGCAAGGAAGAACGATAGAGATGATCGAAGCATATATACTTAAACGATGATTATTTCGATGATAAATGTACGAGCAAGATCGACGGTATTTTTTGACAATCTTGAAAAATGATTAATGAAAATTCCTAAGAATTTACCGATTTTTGCGAATTCTGTCAAACTCAGCACCGGTATTGTCATAATATTGTACTTCTACTTATAGTAAATTATATTATATTACATAATTGTATAAATCGACAAAATAAGTGCTTTTTTCTTACGTATATAATGATAAGATTTATAATCTGAGCGCTAAAATTGCTTGTTCTTAAAAGACTATGCGGTATATGTATTAACATATTCTATTATTAAGCTTTTGAGAATCGCACTAAAATTCATCATATTATATATATATATATATATATATATATATATATATATATATATATATATATATATGTATGTATGCATAATAAGATATATAATATATAATATATTATATATATTTTTAATATTTATGCTTGTATTTATATATTATTGTTCACAGATATTTTGTCTGTTTTATCGTTCTTTCAGTAGATTGTCGATGGTACTGACGATGCATTGTGATTATAGAATATAAATTTTTGAAAATATATGTTTAAAATAATAAAAAAGATGATTATATATATATATATATATATATATATATATATATATATATATATAATTATCTTTTTTGACACTATATATATACATATATAAACATACTATATATATAATATATAATATAGTGTAACCTCTATTAACTTTGTCTACCCGAAATATTTCTGTTATTTATTTGAGTGAGATATTTTTTGTATGTAATACATAATTTAAGCATATATCTCTAGAATATCTCTCCTTCATTTTTTTTAAATGCAAGAAAACTTCAAAGAAAAAGATTGTGTAAAAGATTCAATATTGTAATAAATAAAATTTTTTCTCACAGTTATACATATTTTTCGAAATTATAAACTCCATATTTTGTTTAAATAAAATTATATATTTTTATCATTGCATTATAATAACTGACAATGAAATCAAGATCAATTTAATAATCTATATCTATAATAGTATTATAAATATAATCTTTACGTGACTGACAATGAGTACGAAAATACAAAAATGTATGAGAACAGATATAAATTATGAAATAATTTATGATAGAGAGATAAGCGAAGAAAATTTTAACAAATAAATATTCAAAATAATGTCCATTTAACTACGATATGTTTTTTGTAGCTAATACATAAAAACGAATTTCTGCTCCTATATAGCTATTACAATGCATCCATTATCATCATAACCCTTTTGACACAATAATCTTTTCCTTTGACGTTTCTTCGTATTTTAAAAAATAATGGAGATATGTGTATTCTAGATATATAGTGTCTAAATTAAATGGGACACCCAGTGTATAAAATTGCATAGGTTGCAAATAAAAATATTATAACGCTAATAATATCAATAGAACCTTTAAAAATATCTAGTGATTATTTTTGGACAACAACAAAAATTACAAGCAAAACTCACTTATTAATTATATTGTATCGTACTTACGATGATTTCATTAAACAACTATAATATTATATAATTTGAAAACAATTAAATGAAAACGTTGATAGGAATATTTAAGAAATACAATATGATTGCTGTATAATAATATACGCAATTTTCTCTTTCTTTTATTTTGAATATTTTATAAAGAACAGTATGTGTGTGTGCAAAATGAAAACAAATATTATTAAATTATATGATCTATATGTCGTTATTACTTATCTATATATTAATTTTATTAGCATATGTCTCATATCTTTATATTATACTTTTCACATTATATAGTTCTCTTACACAACAATTAATAAGTAATCTATACCAATGTATTTATAACTTTATTATATTCTGATTCTTCAAATTCATTTTAATAAAATCTTATATTATAATACACACCACACACATAAGAATTATGTTAAAATTTGATCTTTCTCCTTAGCAATTATTTTAGTCATCTAGAGTGGTTAAACCAGCAAAAGAGATAATTTGAATATCATCAGAAAATTAAATAGAATAAAAAATCTAGCTGTATATATAAAGCTAAATAATTATGAAAATATATATATATTTAAAAAAAAAGCAAACAAATTATAATAAATAATAAATCGTTTACTTTTTTAAATAAAAAATATATAATGCAAAATTAATTGTAGACGTTAGTATTTCTTGCATTGGCTATGTAACAAACAATCTTTAAGACATAACCCATAAATATTTATTATTTTATATATATTTATCATTATTATAGCAATATTTTTATGATTAAAGAAAAAGCAATAAAATATAAATATAACAGTTTTGTAACTTTAAGCAAATAATTTTCTTGTCAAGAAAATACAGAATATTTACAAAATCGCTGTCCATACATAAAATGTTTTATTTATATGAATTTTTTGCTCGCCAGTCAAGGAACTCCTCAAACTCTACTTCATCACTGCTTAATACATCATCATCGATATTTTCTTGTTTTCTATCAGTACCTTGAATTTGTTCCATGTGTTTTGCAAGATCTATTACCCTTTAATAAAAAAATTAACTTAAAAAATATACATATATATTTAAATCATTTATTTTCTTAGATATGAATATTAAAAATACCTAGACCAATGCCTAATTTGCTCCTCAATTTCATCCAATTGTCTTTCTGTTGTTGCTTCCTCCTGATCATCAGCAATAATTTGTGCAGATTGCGCAGTTTCTTCTTTAATTTCTTTTTGAAATTTTTCCCATTCTTCTTCAATGGGATCTTTATATTCAACGTTACGTACCTAGAAATAAAAAAATAATTAAATGGAAAAATAGAATAGTAAATTAAATATACTACTGCACCTTAATGAGATAATAAATGGATATTTAATTGTTTTTCTAAATCATATCTCTTATTTTATTTTTATTAATGTTATATTTGTTATATATTAAAAATATTTCCTATATTATTATATTAATATTTATATTAATATAAATTTTACTTTGTTAATATAACTTTTGGTAATATATAAGATTGTGTATTGCTATATTTACTTTATGTTAATCTTACTTTAGCATCCATTACTGGATCATCAAAAAATCCTTCTGGAAGAACAGTTGGATTTGTATCCCTTGCTTTTTCTTCTTCTATCTCTATATGTTGTATATCTGTGGTACTAGTTGTAGAATCTTTATTCTCAACTTTTTGCATAGATACACTATTCATTTGTTTTAAATTGTTATGAAAAAAATCAATTGGTAAGTTTGATTTTATTTGCACTTCTGACAAGTTGGAATTTTTTAATATTCCTTTTATTTTTTTATTAACAGAAATATCTTGAGATGGAGAGGCAGATCTTTTGAATGGTAAAATGTTAGATAACCTTGTAGTGCTTTCTGTTTCCAATTTGATTGTTTTTGCTAATATTACATTCTCTCTATGTATTTTGGAATTTAAATGAACAGGCCAAACTGTTTCGCTGCGTACAATCAATTTGCATAAAATGCACATAAGTTGACCTGAATCTGTATATGTGTTTATCAGTTAAGAATATTTTAGTTAAGTTAAATTTCTATAAGAATTAAATGATATACTAATGTAAAAATAATAAATTATTTATAATATATATCATAATTAAAACGCCTATGTGAAATTTATACATATGTGTTAATTCATTTATTTTCATAATTACATCAACTTAAAATTTTAATAATTATTTAATAATTATTTATATATATTAATTAATGTACGAAGAGTTGCACTGTTTACCATTCACAGTAAAGTTTTGAAAATTTTATAGAGTTAAATAGTAAGATATAATAAAATATCATATAATAAAAATGTATAATGTGATTGTTTCAAAGATTAAAAATATCTTTTTCTTTTTTTAATTTTGTTTACAGATTTATAAAAAGGATATTTTGCTAATGGGGAATCGATCTTTTTATTTATGCCGAGTTTTTTCTTCTGTTCACTCATTGCCTTACGCAAGTCATCTTGCGTCAATTTTCTTTTCAATGACATTTTCACTCGATTATATCACTGCATACAAACAATGTATTAAATAATTCGTAGGTTATGTTTTTATCAATCACAGATGATATAAACAAATAGGTAGCTAACTCCCGTATTTCACTTTAGAATCTATACATAGGACGCGGCAAAAGGCGACATGAGTCTAGTTTCCACCGAAGTCGTCAATCCGATTCTGTTTCAGTGCGCATCGAATTTAACATATTGAGTACACTATAGACCATGGTGTAAAGAAACAAGGTGAAGCATTCCCGCTGCGCACTCGTTCAATTTTTGAGCCAATCAGCACGCGATCCATTTTGCAAGAAAAGCAATATGGCTGCTCCCATCAGTGTATCATTCGTCCTTTGAGGCAACATATGCAGTAAGTAGTAAATATAATTAATAAAATAAAATATAATATAAAGCAAATATAATTAATATAATTAATATGTATATAATATGTAAATATGATGTGACGTTGCCGTCTCGCACGTGTCCGCCGAAAAAAAAATAAAATTTTAAAAATTTTTAAAAATTAAATAAATAAAAAAATGTAATAAATATATATTGTATATATGTATATGTATATATATATATAAATATATATATATATATATATATATATATATATATATATATATATGTCAGAACAGTTAGACGCATTTGTTGGTAAACTCTAACAATTCATAGATAAGGTAAGTCGCACTTGAAAGGATCTGCCTTATCTTTGTTTGAGTTGGTTACTAAGAGCGTCATCCACAGAGACTGCGCATCTCAGCCTTTTTAGTCTAAGAAGAACTTCTGTAGAGTGAAGACGCGCGAGAAGAAGCAATCTTAAATAAAGCAATCATTTTTCTGTTACAAATTTCGACTACCAATCTTTCTCCTGTTACTAACACTGTCGCAACAATATATATGTATATGTATATATTAATATAATTAACATGTATTATATTTAAAATTTTACATGCTTCACGCATTTTCATTTTTTATAATCGAATTTCACTTTAAAGTGAGTGCCTACAAAATGGGTCGCCTTCTGATTGGATCAACCGCTAAAGCTGCTGCCATTATGCGCAATGCTTCACCTTGTTTTTTACATCATGCTATAGACACAGATTAATAAACAGATAGCCAAAGGCCCGGGTTAAGGCGAGATCGGCATTTCTCATTGGTTTCAGCGCCATACCATGGTTAGCGGCCAATGCAGTAACTACATTTTCAATCTTTACTTAGCAAATTTGCAGCAAGATATTTAATAATTATATTTATTTAAAATATTTATTCAAAATACTTTATTTTAAATAAAGTATTGTATTGTATTGTATATCATTTATTCATCCCCTATGGGGTTAGAAGGCGTTTTTCCGGAACGTACTTTTTCATTTTCTTACAAATTCCTCTACCATCCCAGACAGCACAAAACATCCTCAGGATCATCCTGAATATGTCCAGGAAATATAGGTTCAGGACATTTGTAGGATGTTTTAAGATATTATTATAAATATATTTATAAAAATTTAATATGCATACATAAATATTTTTAGTTGTGTCGGCTATTTAATATAATTTAGAAATCTTAAGTGTTATAATAAGTATTAATGTCCTATAAATGTCCACTGGATAACCCCTGGATGTCTGTAGGATATATCTGCCCTGCCTATTATATTGGATGTCTTTTGGATTTCCAGAGGACATATACATGTGCAATTATTTGTTAACATTAATTTCATTTAATATTAATAATTGAATTTGATGCGCACATTTTCATATATCCAAAATTATTATTTATTTACTATTTTATGAGAAATGTTACTGTTCGCAACATTCCAAAAACTTTACAAACAATAGTATTCAACCGCTAGTTCGTTTGTTTACCGCTATGCGACACGCGAACTCGTATTTGAGACTTGGTCATGAGAATTATATAAAGCTTGCAAAGAACAACTGACAGGAAATTACAAATGTAATTATTTTCTATCAGTTCAATTTCTGATGCAATCCCAACATAGGGAATTCAGATATTGGATTGTTTAGAAAATATTACACAACTCAAACCCGGGAGCCAAACCTAAAATATTCATGTACAGCACGAAAGCCTCAAATATTAAAGAACGGTGAACTATTTTTAATATTAGATTTTTAATATTGGCAGTAAATAACAAAACATAATTTTAATTTATATTGAAATTTTAAAATTTGCTCCTTAAAACATACGAAAAATATCCCTAACATATCCTATAAAAATCCTTAGGATGTTCCACAGAATCTCCCTGGATTCTCCAGAGGTTAATATACGGCTATCATTTACTCTTCCTCAGGACGTCCAGAGGAGATCTGAGGATTACAATGGGATATCTTGAGGATATCCTACATGTATGTCCTGGATGCCCTTTGGACATCCTAAGGACATCCTTGTGCTGTCTGGGTTGTCACCAAAACACAAGCTTAATGCGGATACAGATGGCACTGGATTTGTTACCAAGTTTTGAGCGAATTTGATGCCAATTTGGCAACAATTTGTTATCAAATTGCTTACTGGGGTAATGTCAAATGTCATTAGTATTATGAACTTGTACATATGTATATGTATACACATATTGCATGTATATTTCTGTCTCTATAACGTGCAGGTTTGAATGTGTGATGTAGATGAACATAAATATGCACATATTTCCTAATATATTGTTAACCAGATTCACAATTGCTATATATAACATCAATACCCAGGCATGTCCTCCGACCTTTCTTCTTAACATTTTGTATACAAGCACTAATAGAATTTATTATCACATTAATATTTCATGTTTAAAATGAAATAAAAAGGTTTGAATTTGAATTTTTAATCACTGTAATCACATGTTATATTATTTGACATTATTACTGTGTATTATTATTGTTAGTTACATTTGAAATATTGGTAAGTATTAAGTTGTTAGTATGTTTTTAACATGTGATTCATGTTATAAAGAATAACGTCAAGTGGAAAAGTGTATTATTTTATGATTCAAATCATTTTATATAGTTCATTATTTAATGTGCAGTACTTTTACTAGAATCATGCAATATTATTTATATTAATATTACTATTATTTCTTTACAGAAAACACTTTACATTACCTCATTCAAGTTCACTTAGGGCTTGGACTTCTACAGTAAATGCAAAGCCTGGTTTTCACAAAGAAATTTTAGAAATATTAAAGAACAGTACTCTAAAAGAAGATACAGATTGCAGCTTAATTTTTGATAGTATGTCAATTCGAAAACAGCTGTTATGGAATGAACAGCAGAAAAAGTTTGTTGGATATTGCGATTATGGACATGACATCCACATGGAGAGGAATGACATCGAAGCTAAAGAAGCACTTGTGTTTCTATTGGTAAGTCTGAAAGGAACATGGAAATGGCCAATAGGGTATTTCCTTAAATGTCGAATGAGTTCCTCTGTGTTAGCAGAGTTAATAAAAGTAGCATTAACTTTAACATCACAAGCAAATGTAAAGGTACGTTTAATAACTTGTGATGGGGAAAGCACTTTTGCTGATACTTGCGATAATATTATAAATTTTTGTCAACGTCCAATAGATAAAGTCCGAGTAATTGTAGATGCATGTCACATGTTAAAATTATAGCGCGCAATGCATTGGCAAACTATAAAGAATTTATAAGCAATGAAGGTAATATAAAATGGCAATATTTTATAAATTTATATAATATGCAAAATAAACTAACTTTTAAGTTTAAAAACAAACTTAGTTCGCAGTGTATAAATTATATGCAAAATAAAATGAAAGTCAAGTACACAGCACACACATTAAGTGCATCCGTTGCTAATGCAATTGACTTTTTGAGAACAGAGAATATTCCAGAATTCCAAGGTAGTAAAGCTATCATAAAATTTATTCACGTTATTGATAGATTGTTTGATTTTATGAATTCTAGAAACCCCTTCGGAAAAGGTTTTAAAAAACCTATCGTGCGTGCAGATTTAGAATTTTTACATTCGATGATAAAGCAACATACGGAATATTTGTTTAGCTTAAAAACGAAGGATGGAAACTGTCTCATAAAAAGCGGTCGAAAGACTTTTATTTATGGATTGGCAATCACAGCTAAATCTATTTTGGAGATTGCTTTTGATATTTTTAATGAAAATGATACGTATAAATATTTATTCACATCTAAATTTTGCCAGGATCATCTGGAGATTCTATTTGGAAAAATTAGAAGTCGTAATGGATTTAATAACAATCCAAATGTTTTACAATTTAAATACGCTATGCGACACATATTATTGTGTAATAATATCAAATGCAGTGACAATATTAATTGTTTTGCAATAGACAATGATGCCAGTGGCTCAATACTTCCTTTTAGATGGAAAAAAAGAGACAGGATTCATTCTTCAATAATATAGAACATGATAATGACTGTGATGAATATAATGATGTGGAAGTTTCTACAAACATACCAGAAAATTTGAAAATTTTGCAAGATAATATTATCTATTATATAGGTGGATATATTGTTAAAAAATTACAAAATATTAAATGTTACACATATGCAGTCAATTTGATTGCTGTTCCAATACATCATAAATATGCACATAGCAGTGAATTTTCAAAATTCTTAGACTTTAGTAACAATGGTAAATTAATTAAACCTTCCTCAAGTGTATATAAAAATATAATAACCACCGAACGTTTAATACAAATATATACGATTAATTTAACTAATTTATGTATTGATAATTTAAATATGAAAATTTTAAATAAAGTAAAAAGTATCCCAGACAGCACAAGGATGTCCTTAGGACGTCCAAAGGGCATCCAGGACATACATGTAGGATATCCTCAGGATATCCCATTGTAATCCTCAGATCTCCTCTGGATGTCCTGAGGAAGAATAAATGATAGCCATATATTAACCTCTGGAGAATCCAGGGAGATCCTGTGAAACATCCTAAGGATTTTTATAGGATATGTTAGGGATATTTTTCGTATGTTTCAAGGAGCAAATTTAAAAATTTCAATATAAATTAAAATTATGTTTTGTTATTTACTGCCAATATTAAAAATCTAATATTAAAAATAGTTCACCGTTCTTTAATATTTGAGGCTTTCGTGCTGTACATGAATATTTTAGGTTTGGCTCCCGGGTTTGAGTTGTGTAATATTTTCTAAACAATCCAATATCTGAATTTCCTATGTTGGGATTGCATCAGAAATTGAACTGATAGAAAATAATTACATTTGTAATTTCCTGTCAGTTGCTCTTTGCAAGCTTTATATAATTCTCATGACCAAATCTCAAATATGAGTTCGCGTGTCGCATAGCGGTAAACAAACGAACTAGCGGTTGAATACTATTGTTTGTAAAGTTTTTGGAATGCTGCGAACAGTAACATTTCTCATGAAATATTAAATAAATAATAATTTTGGATATATGAAAATGTGCGCATCAAATTCAATTATTAATATTAAACGAAATTAATGTTAACAAATAATTGCACATGTATATGTCCTCTGGAAATCCAAAAGACATCCAATATAATAGGCAGGACAGATATATCCTACAGACATTCAGGGATTATCCAGTGGACATTTATAGGACATTAATACTTATTATAACACTTAAGATTTCTAAATTATATTAAATAGCCGACACAACTAAAAATAATTATGTATGCATATTAAATTTTTATAAATATATTTATAATAATATCTTAAAATATCCTACAAATGTCCTGAACCGTCCTGGACATATTCAGGATGATCCTGAGGATGTTTTGTGCTGTCTGGGATATATCCTATATATGTAACTGGAATTTAGAAATAAACATACTTATTTTTAGCAAATACTCTCTCTATTACAGCAGAAACATTTTTCATCATCTTTACATCAAATTATATTTATAATAGAGATTATATGAATATTTAAAAAAAACAAATTGTTTTAATATTGTTGTATTTATTGTGATTTTATCAATTTTTCATCGAATTTATTTTACATTAGTTTAATTCATCCACAAACATTTTATAATTTAACTTGACATGCTAGCAGAAAGCCACATTCCATCAACTTATTCGGCGCATGCGCTCTAACCTATGTACAAGTTTTGTATATAAAAGTTGGGTACATCTCACAGCAGGAGTTCACAGTCTAGTATATTATATAGAAGTCTGTGCATTTCTCGCTTCTGACGTCATCATTCCAATATGGCCGCGGCGACTACTCAGGGTGCGTTCGGGAGCTTGCTGTGGCGCTGTAGACGCAAACGCTGCGAGATCTGTTCGGAGAGCCAATAAGGCACTGGCGATTGTGAACTCCATGAACAGCCTTAGCGCAGTATCATGGCGCCTCCTAACACATGATACTGTACGTGACAGTATCCGTTGAAATCATGGAGCAAGATAGACAAACTTTATTAACAGCAGTAGCACTTATAGCGCGAGAATTAATAGATTCATCAATAAAACCATTTATAAAATCTTTTATAAATCATATAAAATTATATTAGCATTTATTATCGTTACATCTTTTATATTTCTTTTCTTTTTATATTTTTAAATTTTTTCCAGGATTTTGTCAAGCTTCTCTATTAATTTAAATTTTGTCTCCATTCTTTCCTTGTGCCTTCTTTCTTTTTCCAGTTCAGCCATTCGACGACTTTCCAAAATTGCTTGAGCAATATCATTAGTTTTACGTTTACCTAAAAATAAATAAATTTGAACTGCTCTTCAGATTCGACGTCCTGAAGATTTACTTCAACATAATAGTCATCCATAATGCAAAATCAAATCAATCAAATCAGTAATGCAAATCACAAATCAAAAGTCACGTCTAAACTTGTACTAAAAATGTACATATGTACAACTTAAATTGATAGTGCTACCACCGTTCAGAGAGCTCACAAACGCTAACGCTATCGTTACACCACTTCGGAAGGAATTGCGTTGATAGCGCGCAGTTATGACGTATACACTACCATTAATGACGTCATGATTGCGTTTGATAGCGCTAGCTAGCCCCGCGAACAGCTAATAGCGCTAAATAGCGTCTCCCCGAACGCACCCTCAGGAGCCTTAACTATATGTAAATAAAAAGGATGAAAATTCGTAATCTTAAAATTTTATGGAATGATTTATGGTAAATTAGGATTTATAAACTCCCGGAGTAATTTTTCTTATTGGTTTTATATTTCAAATCAGGACGAGGTAGATAAATTTCTCTATTATGTATGTATTGTATATCTACAAGATTAATGCGAAATTATTGAAATAGATCTATAGAAAACAATCTAGAATTAGAATTCTTTTTAGCGTAAATGAAAAAAGTTCATATTATGTAGAACGTCAAAATGTAAAAAGAAAAGAAATTAGTCAGTTATGGTAGAAAAAAAAAAAACATTTATTGATGAAATGTTATGATAAAATTTCATTACTATTGAATAGATAAAATTCATAACAGAACGATGTTTTTTTTGAGGTCTTAGGATGGTGGAGGGAGAAGATGATAAAGGAAATATACAACTTTTATTTTTATTTTCATATATATATGTATATATGTGTATATACATACAGGCGCGCGCGCGCCCACGCACCAACACACACACACACACACACACACGTGTGTGTGTGTGTGTGTGTGTGCATTCTCTAAAGCGAATAATATGACGCATGGCAACCAAACCAACTGATAAAGAATATGATCGGTATAAAGGTCTGGGAGCACCTTACGCTCGTCCCTATCATGAAAGATTTCGATGCTTCTTGAATATTTTCGGAAACACGTCGGCCCCTGTTTCACCCCCAACCAAACGATTCGTCTGTCCCGGTCGGGGGTCTGACGATCAACTCGACTGTCTTCGGACTTGCGTTACTGAGCGCTTGAAGTTCTCTTCTAGAGGCTTGAGACTTCTCAGCCGGAAATGAATTGCAGATCATATTCTTTGTCACAAGCAACCGAGAAAACCTTCGTATTCTTGATAATGTGAGCAAGATAAACGTGTCTTCGGATATCTTGTCTTCAACTTTTCAAAACTCATTTTTTCAGAGTGAGAGAAACTTCAAACTTCCCTCTATCATCCAATACCTCTTGATTCAAAACCTTATAAACAAACAAACAGGTTAGAGAACTTATTTTTACTCGAGGTTCATTATTATTTCTTTTTTGTGATTTTGTTTCGTTTTCTTGCTTTTTTTCTTTTTTGGAGAGAATATCTCCGTACTTTTATCAGATTCAGCCCAATGGCCAGGATACAACCGATATAACTATAAGCTAGCAATCGAGAAAATACCGAGCACTCAATTATATTCCAGCTTTCACATTATAGCCATTTATTTTTACATAATTTAAACCTTATCTTCATAATACTAGTAGGAAGAAATATAAACTTATGAAAATAAGGTTTTGTATCTATTCCAACCTTACTGGTTTCATACAAACAGTATGCTACATTTTGCACTTTATCATTGAAACATTATTAATCAATGATATAATATTGCAACTTAAATGCTGCATAATTTAATTGCATATGATGCAGAGTTTTGGTAAGGTAAGAATAGTAATATTGTGACATTTTTTAAATATAATTTCTTTTTTGACCCGTTGTTAGAAGAGAGAAATATTTGGGTCAAAGTCACAAGGGTTCTCCCAAAACACCTGGCCTCTCGCATCACACTCGTGTCACTTAATACCGACCTGAAATTAATTAAGGAACAAAAAAACCATGATTTTTGTTACGCAAGTTGCGGATTACTGCTTAATTACTACCGTACGATTTATCGAATGCATTTCTCTGACGCACCCGTCTGCCATTTCTCGCTAACTTAAGTACTTACTTTGCAATCCAATTAATCGTTTATCGTTTCAATTAAAAATATAAGCAGTCTACAAATATATGAATCTAAAAAAAATATTACACCACGAGTATTCGACAATTTTTAATTTAAAGCGCTCATTAATGCAATATAGCAAAAAGCATTTTATCGATTTTAAGATTACAATAAAAATATACTAATACATTTTTGTCTGTCAATTTCAATTATTTCTTTTGTGTCTTGTTCTGAAAAATTTTTTAAGTTCACATTCTATAAACCAATCTTATACATTTTCAAGAAAGTAATCAGATATATTAATGTGTATATATATGTATGATATAGCAAACTGTCTGGTCATAATAAATATGAATATAACAAAAATTATATCTTCCTTTAGAAATATCAAGGCTATGAAATATGACTGAAATTTTTTTCTGTAAAGTTTTCGTCCACATGAAAAAAGCTACATATATAATAAAATATAGCATAACAAATTAACTAAAAACAAATGTATATTATGTAGCCATGTAAGTAAATACTTATTTTTTGTGATAAAACATATAAATGCAAACTGCTTATATTACAGAAAAAAATAAAATGGAAATTATACTTACGTGGTGAATAAGAACGTGATCTGGAACGATCGTAGCGAGAACGTCGGCGACTGTAATATGGACTGGGTGAGCGACGATAACTTCCTCTATAGCTGATCCTAGTTTGCACCGCAAGCAAAGGAAAAGAAAAGAACATTATGTGTGACGATGTGCAATCATCTTTTTAAAGTGCGAGTTTGAACTATTGCTTAAGGATTACACTTACTCTCTACGTCTGGGTCCATCCCATCCTCTATCATGCAGATGCGTAGGTTTTCCCATGTATATTCCAGGTGTGGGTGTATGGGCACGCTGTGTGATAGAGAAATCTACCCTTATTCTTCTTCCATCAATATCCATGCCAGTACATTGTTCTTTAGCAACTTTGGCATCCTCTGACGAGTCGAAATATACAAAACAAAATCCTCGAGATCTTCCAGTCTATATAATAAGAATGATTTATATACAGTATATTTATTGATTTTTTTGGAAATTTTAATATATTATCGTTACTATTAATTCTGCAATATGTCAGTAAATTGTACTAATTTATAATCTATATATATAATGTAACCAAAAGTTGTTGACATATCATATCATATGTCTCTTAAATATATAAATATTCTAAATTTTCAATATTATTTTATATTTCCTAATATAGATATCTTTGGAATAACAACCATTGTAAATTTATATATATGTATGTATATATGTACATATACATATACATCTGTATGTGCGTGTGTAAAACATAAATGAATAATTGTATGTACCTTTGCATCAATAACAACCTGTACTCGTTCAACAGGTCCGTATTTCGAGAAAATATGATGAATTTGTTGTTCAGTTGTAAAAATCGACAGTCCAAACACACCTAAACATCGAGAGGGACATGGATTATCGCGATTGCCGACGTGTCGTCGCCTAGACGACATCGGACTGCGTGAGTGAGATCGATACACATGCCGATCGCGGGAGTACCGCGATCGCGAGTATGAACGGGATCTGCTACGGGAGTAACGGCCAGTACGATACGGCGAGCGACTCCGACTACGGCTGCTACCGCGATGACCGGCGCTTGTGTACTTGTTGCCGCGATAAGATTTCCGGCCACGCGACACAGAACGGCTCCGAGATCTCGAGTACTTGACCTCCCTATGCGTCTCCTTCCGCTCGCGTGATTTGCGCGATCTTGAATGCGATCGCGAGTCCCTTAGACCACCGTCCGCGGTTCGTGGTCTTCGTGGGCTTGCACTGCGACTACCGCTTCTCTGTAAATTACAAACAACTATGTTATTGCTGTTCTTTTTAGTACTCTGCGTTGATACCACTGCTT
>NW_027223329.1:6614517-6622636 GCF_030449975.1 Polyergus mexicanus | reverse complement strand
AAGCAGTGGTATCAACGCAGAGTACTATGCAGAAGAGCGATTACATAATTTTCTTCCTATAGCGAAAACATGAAAAATTTTACTGTTATAATGCCAATGGACAAATTTTCACTTTGCTATTCATTTTATTATTATATTTTATTCTATTATGTAGACTGTAGAGATCCAAAACTAAATTGTTATTATATTTTTATTATATATATTATATATGCAACATTAAATATATATATTATATGTAATATATATATATATATATATACACACACAGAATGACCCTACCGCACCACCTGCTAATAACAGATTCTTGAGATTTGGCAATGATTTTTCTTCAACAAACATGTTAAGAAAAGTCATTTTTTGTTTCCAATTTTTTCCATCATATATCTTTGTAACTAAGCCTTAAATTAAAATTCTCTCTTTCTATTAAAGTAAATTCTATCTGAAATTAATTAAATTAACTTAAAAATTGTAGTTTTAACTTTCTATAAAGTTTAATTTGCAAAAAGCCCTTCTTTTTTAATTGCTTGTAACATGGAAATTATTGATGCCTCAACATTTTTGAGAAAAAATCATTTTAAAATGATTTCAAGAATCTGCTATTAGCAAGTAATACAAGATTTGGGACGCGTGTGTGTGTGTGTGTGTTGAATACAGATCAGCAATCTACTAACTTCCTCCCTATGGTGGAAACCCATTATAATTTTAATGATGAAATCTTTTATCTTTTATATTTACGTTTTAAGGAAAAGTTATATGATTGCTATCTAATGTATGTAAATATAATTTTACAGAAATATGTAATTCTCAAAATTGTTTAACTAATTAGTGCCATTATAATTAATGTTATTATAATTATTAAGATATGGTCATATGTATTACATCTTTTGAATATAATGAAAAGTACAAGAAAAATGTTAAATATAAAAACAGTTAAATTTTTCAATAAGCATATTATTTTGAAATATAAAAGATAACTTTTAATACACTAGATTGAATTTAAATAGCAGAATTCATTATAATAATGTTCTTCTATTGCGAGATAATATGAAAACTGTCTTTTATATATATATATATATATACACAGACATACATTTCGTTTAAATCTACTTAAAAATTATAATGTAAGAATTTTCTTTATACCATATTAACAATAATACAATAATTGTACACATCGTATTGTGCATATAATTTTAAATATCACAGAGTAATATAAACTAATTGACTAATTGCTGGAAACGATTGAATTTCAATATTTATAACCTTATATTTTTATTAAAATAATGTTTTTTACAATTATTATCGTATGGCATTGGGAATTCAACATATTAAAGTCATATTTATTGCTAAAATATATTCTAGGATTAATAGACAAAAGAGTCTCGTATCGAGTATTATGTGTTTGCGTGGTATTGATAATGGCTATAAAACCGCGTTGTTGGATCGATATAATGGCTGTCTCGAAAAGTCTGCCCGTACCGTATTATCGTAATTCATACAACGCAAATCTTGTTGTATGAGATTCGAATCACATTGTACTCACCTCGATGTCGCTCATTATTAATCTTTTCTAGAGATATTAATAAAAAAAAAAAAAAGAATGTATGTGGAAAGCACCAACAAGCAAACACTCCGTGTCGTCGATTCACGATAATATGGCGTACCTCGACGACAGGAAACGCCGGGCCCCAGATGTACACAAATGAACATGCACATCCGGCAACGTTGCTATGGATATGGAAATAGCGATTCAAGCCTTAAGGCCTTCACACACAAAATTCCGTAAGGACTTAAGACATAAGCGTAAGAAAATGGACCAATCCCAATCGAGTATTTGGCTCTCCGTAATCCTTCCACTTTTACGGAAAACCCAATACTTGATTAGGATTGTCGATTAGATGGTCAATTTTCTTATGCTTACGGTTTATGTCCCCGCTTTAAGGTACAATTTTATATGCTGCAAACTCGTGCAGCAGAAAGGTCACGTGATCGAAATAGACGAATGAGTGACGACAGTTGGGCCGCTGATTTGTCCATTTCGATCGCGTGACTTCTTTGCTGCATAAGTATGCAGCACATGAAAATGTATCTTTAAGACCGGTATTAGGGCCGTGGCACATAAAAAAACTTAAGCAGTAAAGCGGGGAGTACAACTTTTGCATAAGCGCATAATCACAAGCATAAGGAAATTGATTGGTTATGCATATCGATTCCTTATGCATAAGGAAATGGACCAATCAATTTCCTTATGCTTGTGATTATGCGCTTATGCAAAAGTGTGTGCTCCCCGCTTTACTGTTACGTCTTACGGAAAGTGTGTGTGGCCAGCTTTAAGCCGGTATTCATAGATTACGTTTACACGTCACCCCTAATCGGGTTTAATACATCCGTAGTTCTAAGACTGGCCAATCACAATCATTCCATTCTTTAGAGGAATAACTGTGATTGACCAGTTTCACAACTACGAATATTATTAAACTCGATTAAGGGTGCCGCGTAACAGAGCTCATAGTCAGTTCTTTAAGACCGTCTTAAGCACAATCTTAAGATGTCCTAAACCAATCACAGACTACGTTTACACGTCACCTCTAATCGGGTTTAATAACATCCCTAGTTCTAAGACTGGCCAATCACATTCATCCCATTCTTTAGAGGAATAGCTGTGATTGGCCAGTTTCACAACTACGGATGTTATTAAACCCGCTTAAGGGTGCCGTGTAACAGAACTCACAGAGCCGTATTAGATCTTAATGCGGCGTCTACAATAGAAATTTTAAGCCCTAAGTCTTAAGAAATTGACCAATCACAGTCGAGTATTCTTCTTATACTTGACTGTGATTGGTCAATTTCTTAAGGCTTAGGGCTTAAAATCTCTATTGTAGACGCCGCATAAGACATTACTTAAGACGGTTTTGAAATAAGAACTGACTATGAATACCGGCCTTAAGTTTTAGGGCCGTGGCATATAAAAAAACTTAAGCAGTAAGACTTAAGACATAAAAATTGACCAATCATGGTCGAACAGTAAGGCAGCCATATTCAAACGTAAGTTACGCTGAAAATCCTGTATGGTTGAAACACAGATTAATAGACAGATAGCCAAAGACCCGGGTTAAGGCGAGACCGGCATTTCTCACTGGTTTCAGAGCCATACCGTGGTTAGCGGCCAATGCAGTAACTACATTCTCAATCTTTACTTAACAAATTTGCAGCAAAGTATTTAATAATTATATTTATTTAAAATATTTATTTAAAATACTTTATTTTAAATAAAGTATTTTTAGGTATATCTGCATGTGCAATGAAATAAATTTTTCTTAGTCTTAATTGAATATAATGTAGAAAATATCTGCAATAAATTACTTTTACCTTTTTTCTTATTCTTGGAACAAAAATATCAAGCATTTAAGCAATCATGCATTTAAATCAAATTATGCTTTTAATTTATAGCTTTTTATTATTAATTTATTTTATTATTAATTTAATTTATTTTTTAATTTATAAATTCGGTTGGATGCCCTATAATGCGCAACTATGCACATTAAAGACTATTAGATACAAATTTATATAAGCATAATTAAAACAATAAGATAATTAATAATACTACAATAAGTCTTTAGAAAATAAACATATAACAATAGGTGCGCTCCGCTTGAAGCTATTTTCGCTTCGAAGATCAAGATTCTTCGCCCTAATTACTCCATCAAATGTTTCGGAGTGCACCTATCAAATATATAAAAACTTTTATAAAATGTTAATATTTTTTATTTTATCTTTTTGAGCGTAATTTTACTGATCTAATTAATAACATCTTTGCGATTAAGATAACACCAAATATTCAGATACAGATTTTTGCGATTAAAATAATACAATATTCGGATGAATTTCAATTAGATGCAAATCAAACAATTTTTTTATTTATTAAGTAAAAATTATCCGAATGATATCGTATTTGATGTCATTTTAACCGTAAAAATCTCATGAGTCCGTTATAATTACTTTCAAAAAGATAAAAGAAGAAATGAAAGTCTTAGTTTTTATTTCACAAGATATTTAAATTCATATAAATCATTAAAAACTTTTATATTTTACATTTTATCCGTTTAAAAATTATTTTAATGGGTTCATAAGATTTTTGCGATTAAAATAACATCAAACACGACATAAATCGGATTCTTGAAAATGTCAAAACTATTTTATAAATAAATAAGTTGAATTTTGTGAAAAATAAAGAAATGGTCAAGTTTTAAAAATCTTAAATAATTTTTTTTAATAAAATTTAATTAAAAATTTTTAAAGTACACCGTGTTAAGTAATAAAATAAAAAATATGTAATATGTGCAAAATATTTAAAAAGATTTATTTCACATTTAAAGCTGATGATCCTTTTATGTTTAAAAAATGTAATTTTAATATTTAATATTTAATGATTTAATATTGTAACGACAGAGTCGTCCCTGTAAATATCTGTAAATATATGTATATAACTTCGCAGGCCTCGCTTTCTCACCCTGCTATACTTATCCTACTTGCGCATACGCTACTCGCGCTGTCTCGCTCGCACGTACGCCGCCCATGCTATCTCGCTTACCCCCCGCATCCAAGATCAAACCAATGACACCATCTTATGTTCCTCTTAAAACCATACAATTTTTATTCAAAACGTTTTTCTCTAAAATGCTTAGTTTTTGAAAGAAAAGGGGTGTACGTGTGGTCTAGGACACCCTGTATATTAAAAATATATTTTTTAATATAAATGTCTTTTTATTAAAAAAAACATGAGTTTTAAATGTAAAATAAATTTAAAAAAAATAATAGATAATTATTTGTATAACGCATTTATATACATCTAAAAAACATTTTTTAAATGTTAAAATTTAGGTCTTTTTTCAATAAATAAAAAGTGATTTAACTCACTATTTTAATGTTTTTAAAAATGTTTTCCAAACTTTTTCAAAAACATTTGTAAAAGTATTTGTTTACTCTTTAGTGTTATTGGAACGCATGTCGTTTTTTCGGTAGACTGTAGATTAATGTATAAACAAATAATGAAAATTTACTTTATTAAGTAGTTTCCGGCATTACTTCAGAAGGCAGGATATTATGTGCAGGCCATATTTTAAAAAAAGAAGATTTACGAAGTTGTATATTTGAAGAAACTCTCATACCATATATCCCCAAAAATACCAGAATTTCTTATCTTGTCGAAGATAATGTCGAAAATATTGCAAAAAAGTAAAAAAAGTTAGTAAAAAAATTGTGCAGAAAATGTTAAAAAAAAATCACTCAGATAATCAAAATTACACTCCAATGAAAGTCGATATTCATATATATCAATTTTCAAGTATAGACATTACAAAGGCCACCACACAAGAACAATAAATGAAAAGGTATAAAATTTATAATGAGTCAAAAGTCACTATAATTATAATTTTACTTTTTTATTATACAGAGTGGCCCGAACGTTCCAGCCAGACTTTGAGATCTTATAGGAAATTTAATTCTGAACAAAAAAATTCGTATAAACATGAGTCGAAAAATGCTTTCCTAAGAAGTCATCGCTCAAAACCTCTGAAATCGTGATTATTTTATACATTTTTCTAAATATCATGGAAAATGTGCGTCTTTTAACAAAAAGTACCGAAACAAAAGTTGTTTCTCTCGATGCCGAAAGTGTATTGGAACTAAGGGGGGACATTTTGAGAACAGTTAGTTTTTTCACGTCTTTACTCATTTTTTACTATTACGTGTTATTTTAGTTTAAAAAAATTTATTTTATTTTCATAAAAGAAAGATTTTTATTTTTTATTTTTATCGTTTTTTCAAAAAATTTATTAAGTTTCATTTTCTTTTTATTTCATTTTCTTTTCACCTTTTGCATTTCCTTTGCGTCAGAAGTTTTTGAGTGATAACTTCTTAAGGAAACATTTTTCGATCCATGTTTATAGGAAATTTTTCGTTCAGAATTAAATTTCCTATAAGATCTCAAAGTCTGGCTGGAACGTTCGGAGCCACCCTGTATATACAGGGTGTAACAGAGCGCCCGTATTAGCAGTTTTTTGAGGAAACAACGTATTTTCGTGAAAAATGTTTCATGCAAAATTTGTAGAACTCTAAGTGGCGCATTATATAATCATATTAGTACGATCTTGAATAGTACCGTCAAGATCATATAAAAAACACATTGAATTTTTTAAATGGGACCCCCTATTTTTCATAACATATTCTTGTAGCTTATCTCGAAAGCTTTCCAAAACACTATAAAGTATTTTTTCATTAAAAGTACCTTTTAAGTTATTTTATATTTTAATCTGACATATTTTGATATAAAAAATTAAATATCTCGTAAAATATTTAGTTTTTGATAATCTTATCGTAATATTTTCATGTATAGATGACGAGACAAATCAATTAGTATAAAAAAATAATTGTTTTTAAACAAATTATTTACAATGTATTTTTTTAAACAATTATTTTTTTTTGCATTAATTGATTTGTCTCATTATTCTGTACATAAAAGTATTACAGTAAGATTATCGAAAACTGAATATTTTACGAAATATTTTATTTTTCATATCAAAATATGTCAGATTAAAATAATTCAAGAAGTACTTAATGAAAAAATACTTTATTATAGTAAATTTCAAATAATCGCGGGCTAATGGGAGCCAGAACGCGGATAGTAGTGCGTAATTTGTAATGTCACATGAAAGCCTGATTTCTTAAATTTGCTTTATTATAGTGTTTTGGAAAGCTCTTGAGGTAAGCTATAAGAATATGTAATGAAAAATAGGGGGTTCTATTTAAAAAATTCAAAGTGATTTTTATATGACCTTGATGGTGCTATTCAAGGTTATACTAAAATTATTATGTAATGCGCCACTTAGAGCACTACAATTTTTGAATAAAACATTTTTCACGAAAATGCGTTGGTCCCTCAAAAAACTGCTGATACGGGCGCTTTGTTACACCTTGTATATATGTATATGTGTGTATAATTTCTTTTATATGTGTAAATATATCACTTAAAAATAATAAAAACAATAATACTTTTATTGTTTAATAATATATTTATCTCTCTTTTACAAATTTTCATAGTTTCTCATCGGCCGCTTGTCGGCAACAAGCTTGTAGCGAACGAGATGAGCATTGAAAGTGATTAAGACGAATATATGAATGCGAGTAAGACAATATAGGGATGAGACATTGTCATTGTCTCACTCACTCTTATCATTATCTCAGGAGCGAGCGAAACAATAAGAGGCAAGCCTCTCTCACATTTCATTCGTCTTATAGTGAATTAGCCTGGACTCGCACCAGGGGCAAAGTCTGTTGATAAAATCAAAGGAATTTAGCCGGGATTCGAACCAGGGGCAAAGTGTTTTGGTAAAGTCAACGGAATGTAGCCCAGACTCAAACCAGGGGCAAAATCGGTAAAGGCAAAGAGTGTTGCATGGAAATGCCGGTCTCGCCTTCATCCGAGCCTTTGGCTATCTGTCTATTAATCTGTGGTTGAAATTCTTAAGTTTTAAGCTGGCCACACACACTTTCCGTAAGATATAACAATAAGGTTTCGACCAATTGCGTTGCTCGATTCAGCTACGGTCAAATCAAGCAACGCGATTGATCGAAACTTAACTGTTACGTCTTATAGAAAATGTGTGTGACTAGCTTTAGGTCTTAGAGCCGTGGGACATAAAAAAACTTAAGCAGTAAGATTTAAGGGGCTCCTAAAAGGTCTGTTACCGATAAAAACGCGAATATAAGTTAAAATGCAAAATCTGTTTGTTGATTATAAATATCAACAAATCCTTTTCTATAATTAAAGTATACATAATAACGGAGTGCAGAGTTTACGATTTCATATGAGAAGTGAAAAAAAATGAGAAAATTACAGTTTTGTTATCGGCTTCTGTCGTTAACATTTACTTAATATAACAAATTTGTAATCTGCATGTGCCTAATCAGTAAACCCCGCACTCGGCATTTTATCAAAGAGTATAAGTGAATTTAGAAAAGTGAGTTTAGAAGCTTTATAAAAAAGATTTTACGATGCAACACTTTCGTGCATATGTGTGCGTGTGCAAGATCGAGGCTCAAGAGTAAAACAGAGCAGTAGATT
>NW_027223329.1:6564517-6609517 GCF_030449975.1 Polyergus mexicanus | reverse complement strand
CAGATTTTCCGCAACCGCCAGAGTCTGTAAGACGCCTGGCAATCCAGAACGATCCTGAAACACGCTCAAAGAGAGAGAAAACGGGGTTGGGAGTACTCAACCTCCGTCGAGAGTTCTCGACACCTCGAATAAATCCGACCACCTACGTGCAACGGCGATCGTTCAGTGGGAGTTTCCTGCCATTGACAGGTGTTCCCGTCAGCCGTTGCACTCCTGAAAACCGGGAAAGACTATCCCGGACGAAACTATAACGCACTATCCGCGCACCGACAGTAATTCCGCGACAGCCATTTACGCAATCGGACTCGCCATTAATACGCTAAAGGCCTGTGTCCACGATCCGAGAACTCGGTCCGAGTTCTAGTTCCGAGAAAAAGTTACTAGAACTCGGATCGTGGACATACCGAACTTGGATGCAAAACTCGAATAAAAAGCTCGGATGAAAAAATGCGTCGCGTCCCATTTTTTCGTAACAGTTGCTAAGTTCATGTCAGTATAAATTCAGGCAACCAACCTTTTAAAAGCAATTGTGACATTAACGAGAAAACGTCTTTGTTTAGTGATGACGGTAAGTTAAAAATAATAATGAATAATAATAAAAATAATAATGAATATAATATTAAAAAATTGATATAAATAAAGATTATATTAGATCAATATTGAATGGATTAAATTTATTATATTTAACATTTTGGATCCATATAAATCAATAACATAACCTCAGAAGGCATTTTTATTTAAAAAATTATATTTGAAATAGAATTACAAAATAATGAGAACAGGAGACTTTCAGTCTTCGACACAATGTATTTCCATTTAAAAATCACAAATTGTAAATTTCGTTCAAGAGAAAAATGGAGTCTAGTAATAATGGATAATTTGTTATTAAAATCCACTGTTTTCTTGAATCAAACTTGCAGTTTATGATTTTTAAATTAAAATACATTGTATCAAACGGCTAGAAAATTGTTCATCTTATTATTCTAGAATTTGACCTTAAATATAATTTGTTTTATTAAAAATGTTTAAAATTTATGTAACCTTACAGACTCCTTTTAATCTATTAAATTTGTCATGGAAATTTGAAAGAATAATATTTTTTGTTTACAGAATATGGATAACAAACAAAACGTCAGAACATTGGTAATGTTATACGAGCAGCATCCCATATAGGCAAAATTGCCTATACGTTACAAAATCTGCTGAATATCATAATCGCAGTAAACGTGATCAAGCACTGCAAACAATATATCAAAATTATCAGGATATCACTAATCAGCCAATAACAGTTGATACAGTAAAAAAAAAATTTAATAACTTGCGATTGCAGTACTTAGACCAAATAAACAAAATTCGGCAGTCAAAAGTGAGTGGAGCTTTAGCCAATGAAGTATACAAGCCCACGTGGTGGTTATTTGACGATTTGTCATTCCTGAATGTCTACATTGCGGCTAGATCAGGAGAATCTTCATTGATAGTAATTGCAAAGAATATATTACCATTTTCAGTTATTAAATTACAATTTTCAAACTGTTTAAATTATAATTAATTACAGCATTCCAATCGGCAACCTGATGCATCAGATGATACCATGAGTATCGTGAATCTAAATAACGATTCATTGATGGAGGAGTTACAATATACGGATACATGTGATCTTATCAGGGTTGGGAAAGTTACTTTATAAAAGTAACTCGTTACCGTTACCGTTATTTTTTCTAAAAAGTAACTCGTTACCGTTACTCGTTACCAATTTTAAAAAGTAACTCGTTACCGTTACAGTTACTAAAAAGTAACGAGTCGTTACAATTTCCGTTACTTTTTTACAATACAAACTAATAAATTATTTTGCATAAGAAAAACTTTTAAAAAATTGTAAGCAAGATTTCATTCAAGGTTTATTACAAAATAAATGATTAAATTTTATCGAAATTCTTTATTAATTTTTAATAAAATTTGTTGCTCCATAGTATCATCATTTAAATGCCCTCTTTGTGGTGTTAATACAGAGCCACCGATGCTAAACATTCTTTCTACAGATGCACTGCTTGGTAGAGCTGTATTATATTTAATAAAAAGTTTTTTAAGTTTTGGATAGTCGTTTAACATTTCTATATTACAATTATTTGATTTTAAAAACCGTTGCAATTCTTCTTGTTCAGATTCATTTTGCACCGTTTTTTGCTCAAAAATGAAAAAATCATCGTGATCGTCAGATTTTCCAGCTTTTGAAGAATTTTCAGTTGATCGGATTCCCAATAAATCCTCCAAGTAATTTTCAGCACGTTTTCTTTTTTCTCCGGTTAACCAGTTTAACTTAAATTTTGGATTTAAACATGCTGCTATTATTAATTCTTTTGTTTCAAATATTGTAAGAAATTTAAAATCAAATATAGTAAATTAAGCGACATTGTTTGTTTTATTGAAATTAATACTTTTGAATCAATAGTTTAAAATAAAATAATATTTTTCAATTAAATCCTTATTTAAAATTAAATAACATATGTATTAATCAAATTAATAAGTTACCTTTTATTTAAACCTTGCTGAATAGCTTCAACTAATGAATGGCAATCTATAAGGTCAGATTTATTGAGATTTTCTAATTTTCGTTGCAAGGTACTTAGAACTGGTAGTAAATGAGAGCTCTGCTTTTCCGAAAAGATAAAGCTCTCATTGGATATCGCGCGTCGCGTCATCGCACTGGTCTGCAAGAGCCATAAGTTGATCGATCACATTCAAGCATTTTTACAACATTTTAAGAAGGCTAATTGGTCGATTTGCTTACGGCTTTACGGTTAAGATAAAAATTTTATCACGCACAATAGCAAGAATAATATCTTAAATAAATCAAAAAATTTGAAAAAAGTAACGATAAAAGTAACTGTTAAATTCGTTACTCGTTACTGAAAAATGTAACGAAGTTACTTTTTCCGTTACAAATAAAATTTGTAACGCCATTACCGTTACAGTTACCGAAAAAAAGTAACTGTAACGGTAACGGCGTTACAAGTAACGCGTTACTTCCCAACCCTGATAAAAATACATCTGTATACGTCTATGTACATATTATACATATACATATATATTTATACACAGCCAAATGTTATTCCTCTTGAAAGATATATGGGAAGACACATAGCCCGTATGAACAATATGAAATTGTGTTCAAATATGTGATAAAGGCAGACATGTCTATATTATACTGTTATCTATACGCTTAGATACGCGTGCGAGGCCATAGAGCAGTAGAAATACACGATGTTGTTTAATTTCAACATATTGAACACAATGCAAAGTTGCTTTTAATAACACGCATAAATCATGCATAAATATTAGTATCGGTAACGGTAGAACCAAAATTGTCGGTATTATCGATAATCGTGTCGATAATACCGACAATTTTAGTTCTGTTTAGATGAGGGCGCTAACCCGTTGGAGTTCGCTCGTCGCTTTTGGATTACGCCTTAAGATTACGGCTCCGTTATAACTAGCAGGCTCTTAGGACTAGCAGGCTTATTTCTAGTGGACTTATCATTAACAGGCTTATTTCTAGCGGACTTAGAACTAGCGGACTTATAGCTAACGGGCTTAAGACTACGGTGCGATAGGCGACTTAACAACTATCACGGCTATAGCTATTGGACTTATATATATCATGCGGCAAATATCTACAGCGCGGTTTGTACATGCACTTATAAGCTACTGTCAGGGTAGGCGGCTAGGTATTGCCGGCAGGCTCGAGTGTCACGTCGAGCACTGCCTGAGCAACGGAAGTCGGTTCAGCCCGACAGAGCCAAGTACAGCTCTGGCCCTAGGTAGAGGCGGGAGCCAGTGCAACCTCGACTCCAGGTAAAGCGTGTCAGTACAACCCGACGGAGCTGAGTTCAGCCTCAGTTCCAAGAGGTAGTCGGTAGTGGTGAGATCGGTATCAGGAGCAGGTCGGGACAGGATCTGGTCCCGATGTCTTGGCCGGCCGGACTTATATACCCGGCCGGCGTCCCTCACTGGGCGCTGTTGGTCCGGCGGTGGGAGTTGGTACCGCGTGGGGATCCCGCGAGAGAGATAGAGCGTGCCGGTGAGCGAGAGCGCATGCCGCGAGAGATAGTACATATTGAGGGTGAGAACGCAGACGTGCGGCAAGCAAGATGGCGATAACGGGATAGGTAGAGCTGGGTGGAAATAAAGCCATGCGCGTATATGTACATATATATATATATATTTTGCCGGTACACGGCCTGTAGTAACGGCCCTGCCGTTACAAAGTAAATTAGCATATATGTTAATAACGATCGGAAGTATAAAATTGGTCGCTCGCATACGTGTTAGATTAAAGTCAGGAGTTAAAACTTTCTAAGATTTATCGCCGGAACGGGTTGATGATTTAAAAGAATAAGACATTCTTCGGAAAGTTTTGATTTAAATAAGAAACAAGATAAAAAGGAAGAAAAGAAATATTATTCAATTAAACTTACTTTTTTAAATAGTAATTCAGAGATGGAGGGATGGCGAGTTTGTACGGTGTTTTGCTTTGCGTTTCATGTCAACAGCCCGATGTTCGATTCGTGGTTGGCCTAGAGATGATGCCAAGTAAGGACACTGGTGGCACAAGTGCCTACCTCGCGAATTACGGTGCAAAAGCACAGAGTAAGACTGCGTGAAGTTGAAGACTGGAGAAAAAGGTGTGTAAATGTCTCTTCGAGTCCTCTTTTTATAATTCTCTTTTTGGGGTGCATTCTAATTCCAAGAGCGGGAATCTTCTAAAAACTTCAATGAATTGGAATTACATAGCAGTGGGGATTCTTCGATTTAACGAATTAAAAATTGTGCAAGTGTCCCTATCAGGCGGGGTATCTCTCCTACTTTTCGAGTTTTTACCCGTGGTGATCGTCGATTGGTGATCTCGATATCAGTTCAAATCTCTTGAGCATTAGATTTCCCTTGTGCACGTAATCTGATTAGAAAAAGTTTTACTTCCTTATGATTATTTTTATCAATATTAGCGCAGCTGTGTTTACTGAATATTTCGTCACAGAAGTTTCGTCATTAATGATTTAGTTGTGTTTGTCAGATATTTTCTTAGAAGAAATTTTATTATCTTTTCGATATCAATTTATTCTTCCGCTGGAAAATTCTATTGCGAGGGTATCTACTGATTTTTTATTTACTTTTAGGCGACCGGCGCGGTTTCATCACCGGTGTCTCGCGTCTTTCTCACGGTTACTCATAAATATAGATATTGACAACTGACTAAATGTTTAAAGAAATGCGTGACGCAAGATGCTCTATTTACCGAACAACTCAGTTTTATCACCGATCGATTATCGTTGGCGCAACGTTGCGGAAGGAAGGAATCGTGGAGTCGCCAGGACGTAACATCAGTAATCGTATAGTAAAATTGTTGCTTTCATGTCTTTACATATATTCGTTTATTTGTTGTGTCGATGTAGTTTAATGCATGTTGTATCGCCAATGCCGATAAGAAAACGAGCTTCTGTACTCCGTGATTGGCTTACAGCCACATGTCTAGTTGAGCGCTGTGAGCGCTACACGGAGAGTTGAGCGTATTGTTGCGTCCCGTTCTATCTGTCTCTGTACTGCGGTTATTCTATTCAAATAAAGAGCCTGTGATCACGGTGTGCAATCTTATAACGTGTTTCTGTATATTATTTATCATTTTCCTAAACTCGATTGTTCCTTTTTCACAATTACAGTTTCTGCTACAACAGGTTATGGACCCAGTGACCCTAGCCTGAGCAACAATTGTGAGATTCGAGAGTGTTGAGGAGAAGCGCAAACATGAGGTCGTGGCGTCGCGGCGAGGTAGCCATTTTTGACACGTGGTGTTAATCGAGATAATTGTTACGTGTACGTGTGTGTCGGGAATCCAAAAATGTCTGACAACATCTCGACGCGGAGCATTACGAAATTCAACGGAACGAACTTCCAAGATTGGAAGTTCCAAGTAAACACGTTATTTATGGCTCACGGGATACGTGATGTTGTGGCCGGCGAGCGAACGATTCCGACCGGCGCAGGTCAAGAAGTCGCGAAGAAAACGTGGATTAAAGACAATGCACGTGCTATGTTCTTAATGTCGTCCTCGATAGAGAGCGAGCAACTGGAATCGCTACTAGTATGTTCAACGGCGAAAGAAATGTGGGACAAGTGGTCTTGCATCCATGAACAAAAGTCTGCGTCAAATAAGTTAATGCTCACTCAAAGATTTCACGTATAGAATGTCTCCGGAAGACTCGATTGTGCGGCATGTTGCAAAAGTGCAAAACATGGCCGCGCAATTGCTCGATACGGGTGAAGCGGTGTCGGACGTGACAATTATAGCGAAAGTACTCGCTAGTTCATCGTCGAAATACGCGACGTTACAAACGGCTTGGGACAGCGTGGATTCGGAGCGGCAGACGCTTGAGAATTTGCAGGAAAGACTCAGAGGAAGCTCGGTTAAACTCTGACGGCAATAATCAGGAGGCTTTTTCGGCATGTAGAAAAAAAAGTGCGGAAAAAAGTGACGAATCGAGGTCAAAAGGAAACAAGAAACAGCGAAAACCGAAAGATCGTAAAGATGTGAAGTGCTTCAAGTGTAAAGAAAAAGGTCACTTCGCGCGCAAGTGTAAAAACAAAAGGCGGGAAAACAGTGAGGAAGACGGAAGTGAATCGTTCGGGTGTGCATTCATAGCATAGACATATATAATATAGACTAAACCTTCTGTGAGCGGAGCTGTCCGCTGTCCGCGTCTTCTAAAGGACAGAACGATATGGAGTAAGGTGCTGTTTTCGTCACTCTGCCAGTCTGGTAGGGGAACGTCAAGAGAAACTTAGAGGCGCGCGCACCATGCGCGTACCATGTTTTATTTAGCGTAACAAAGGGGTAATGGATAAGGTAGGTATATAACTCCAAAAGAAGGGCAAAATGTTTTTTACATAATAATAAAAAAATGAATAATTACTTTTATTAATCATGCCTTGTATCTACTGATTTTTGAATATAACCAATCGATTACAAAATAATCTAAATCGAACTATTTTATCTTTAAGTGATTTTGATTCATGATAAATTCTTAATTTTAAAAATGTTTTTATAATTTGATTAATTAAATTAAATTTATGATTTGATTCAACATCTAGTGAAAACATACTGTTTCGAGACCGTTAAATAAGTTTGCGGGAAGGTGCAATTTTATTCTATAACTTAGTCTAGTGATCGCATTATTCATCTTTAAAATATTTGGTTCATTTCTTATTATCCGTTTTGTACAAGCGCAAATTTTTATTACGTCTTTACTCGTCTTTACTCTTTTGTCAACAAGTTTTTTGATGATCCTCTATCCTTCCTTACTTGCAATGAAGAAAGAGAGTTAGCACTTTTTAAAGCTTCTAAGCACATTTGACAATTATCTGTTTTTTTATTTTTTATTTTATTTTTTTACAATGAAACCAGCAATATACGCAATGATATTATCTTTATCATTCGAAAACAAAAAATTAGCGGCATTATAATCATGATCAAAATTATAGCTGAAGATCTCTTCCATTTCACTTTGGTCATTTTTATTAATATTTGTCTTAGTTGATTTAATTTTATGTAAAGCTGTTTGGTTTTGTAATTTGCATTTCGCTGATTTTGGAACAAGCGAATGTACATGCGTCGCTATTTTTTTATATGCCGCTCAAAATTGACGACAGCTTGGATTATTGTTAAATCCACCCATTCTTCTGACGACTGAAAAGTACGTCTTCAAGTGGTCTTGAGAAAGTTTATACGTTAAAAAGTATGCCACGTGTTGTTTTTCAAATAAATCTTTTGCTAACTGTAACATATTTTTCATAGTGATAATTAAACCGAGAAAGCCTGTTCTTTTATTACTTTTTAAAATAGGTATGTTCTCTAAATTTTTTCATTTTTCCATTATTACATAAGATATTACTTACATTTTTTTCAGTCAAGTTAACATTATTTCCATTAGATGAGTTCTTATCAATAAAATCATTTTCAGTTAATTTGTTTATATTTAATTCGCGTAGAACATTCTTTTTCTCTTTAAATGTAGTATTTGTATCTTTTACCGGTAAAGCATTTTGATTTTCTGCAGTCTTATTCTTTAGTTTTAATTTTAATCTTTTAATATATTAGGTGTACAACTTTGCTTCCGCCGTTTTTTTCCGAAATTTGAGGCTTTATTGTTCTGAATCATTCCCATGTCTTTGAGGCGTTTTGAAATTGCTTGTTGAGTCACTCCCAATGATCGTGCCAATTCTTTTTGACTTTGACTCGAGTCTTCATTAAGTAATGCCTCCAATTCTGCATTTTTGAAAACCTTCTCTCTTCCACCGCTATGCCGGTCTTCGACGTGAAAATCACCATTCTTGAAGCGTTGAAACCACTCACGATACGTTCTTTCACTAATAGCGGCTTCACCATAAGTATTTGAAAGCATTCGATGAGCCTCAGCCGCAGATTTCTTTATATTGAAGCAGAAAATTAAAACCTCCTGCAAATGATGAGAATTTGGCTCGTAAACTGACATTTCGAATATCGAGAATAACTTTATGATGCAGACACAAATCGACTAATGTTTCTATGGGGTTATGTTGACAGATGCCCAAGTTTATTGCATGACGTCTACGATCTATTTATTTCGACCACTACTTACCGCTAAAGCCATCTATAGGAAAACGGCGGAAGCAAAGTTGTACACCTAATATGAAATCCATTCTTTTACCTTTTTTCAATATTTTCTGGACGAATAGAATGCTGAGATTCATTTTTACAAAAAGATTTTCTGACGTTTAAAAAATCGAAAATATCGTTTAAATTTCTACAAAATTTGGATGTTCCATTGGCGCCCTGAAAGTTTGATAATTTGAGATCATCTTCTAAGAAAGATAACGCGTCAGATGTGCTTCTACTAAGAACTTGCACGGCTAGATTTACTTTCATTTTCTCTCTTCTAAAATCTATGTGCCTTCTTCGAATTTTTCTTGCGCAATGCAAACCTTCTGTTTCTTGAAGAGTAACCAAATTATCAAGATATTCCCATTTGATCTCATTATTATTGTCATCAAGAAAATTAAAATCTGATAAGGCGGTTCTGACGAGTTTCATCATATGACAAGGGTCGAGCACAATGTAAATAAGATCGTTATGAATAGGATGTCTAAAAAATATTTCTTTATCGATATTGTCGAAGTTAGCTCCAAGACATTCAGCTGTAGAAATATTAACACTTGTACCATCAAATGTGAAGGTGCGCACGCTATCAATAGCAAAATCATGCAAAGTGCATAAAATTTCTTTTGTAATATTAGCCCTTCCTTCAGCTCCAAGACCATTTATAAAGTAATAAGCCACAGGAGTTTTTAAGTGACCATTTAATGCAACTAACATATAAAGCAATGCTGAAGATGCTTGATCTGAATCATTTGACACCCCAGTTCCGAGATCAACAAATCCGTACGAAGTTTTACGATCAGTTTCAACACATTTTTTGATATGCATTTCATCTGCTTGCATACCAAATTATAACTGTTTACCTTCCTTTTTACATTCTTCAGCTTGTGTTGTAAATATTTTAAAATGTCTGCACTTATACCAGGGCTAAAGTCGAATTTTCTATACCATTTACGTACAGTCTCCGAATGTGGTAAGCCACTAATCACCTGTCTTGTATATTCGTAGGCAGCCGCAGAATAAAACATTAAACTAGCTGCAAATTCTTTTAATTCATCTGGATAATTGTTCTTTTTTGGTGGACAGGACATTTTGGAGGATTTCGGTCAATGCAGGACTTATTATACGCTGTCAGGAAAAAATACAAATAAATACAGGTTACGTTAAACTTGTATTATTTTGTTTTCATGTTAACAAATTCAATTGATATGTAAACATTACAAAATATGTATAGAGTATAAAAATAGTAATGTAAATAGTAGTGTAAATAGTAATGTAAATAGTAGTGTAAATAGTAATGTAAGTAATAGTGTAAATAATAGTGTAAAAAATAGTAATAATGACTTATTATGTATAGCATATACGTTTCAAAGAGATTCATTTTAGAGTGATTTATACCTTAATTTATACCATCAACAGCATTACTTGACAGAAGACCCTTGTTATGTAACTGTGACAGCAAATCTTTAAAGCTTTTAACTTTTTTTGTTAGTCGACCAACTTGCTTTTGGAGACTATTTACTCGAGTGTTGTGTTTTTTAAGATACTTCTGAACCACTTCATCACATTCGGATGAAGAAAAATCTTCAAGTCGAAGATCTCCAATAAATTTTACGGTTTGTATCTTATTGCATGTGGCGGCTTCGTCTGCAGATTGTTTCCTTTTTCTGTAAAAATAAAAAAAAGAAACAATGCTATTGTTAAAAAATTTTACATATTTTTCTTACTATATGTTGTGACTTACCTTGTTGATATTGAATCGTTCTGATTATCGTGTGCATTATATATTAAAGTCTGATTATCGTCTGCAGGAGATAAAACAAGAGATAAAACATCTTTAATTGCTTGTTGGACTGGTAAATTTTCGTTATTAGAGATATCTAAATCTGATTCACAAAAATTCATAACCCTAATAATAGTAATTTTTTTGTAGTAAATGTTATTCTGGAATTTTATCAGATAAATAATCATAAGATAAACTTATCTTGTATCGTGTAAATCATAGAATTTGTCTATAGTAGGAATTGCTCCTTTTATTAAGTATCTTTGAATCTTACCAAGTTTATTGATTTTATATTCAAAGAAACTTGATTCAAAGTGATCACTGCACACTTTACTGCAATCAGAAACATTTTTTCCGATTACAGCTATCCACTTTGCTCTTAATTCTTCTGATCGTGGTATACTCGAAAAAAAAAATGTTTCTATTATTATAAATAAATTGTAGATTAGGTATAAATACTATTTTTGTTCCAATTCAAAGTAATATACGTACGTATGAAATGTAATATCTGCATGAGATCCAGAGTGCAATTTGCAAATGCAGCAATAAGACATTTTTATAACTTTTTCACATAATTTGTTGCAAGCCGCTTTATATTAACCATGCACAACCGTACATATCGTACGCGGGCTGCCGGGCGCGCTAGGTTTCCCTCGTTCCCCCACCAGACTCGCAGAGTGACGAAGACAGCACCTTACTTCATATCGTTCTGTCCTTTAGAAGCGCGGACAGCTCCGCTCACAGAAGGCTTAGTCTATATTATATATGTCTATGATTCATAGCGGAGACTGGAAGCACACCACCAGACAAGGTCGATAAGAAGGGAGGCTCGGATCCTTCAGTCGGTATGGTAAATTGGCTACTGAACGCTGATGGGGACGAAATCTGGATTACTGACAGCAGTGAATCAGCTCAAATAACGCGTAGACTTAAGTGGTTTACCGACTATCGAGAGTTGAACAATGGTGGTACAATATCTCTGGACAATGACAAGGAGTGCGACATTGTTGGCATAGGAACGATTCCAATAGAAAAGCTTGTCGATGGAAAATGGCAAGAAGCGCGTATCGAGGAAATGCTCTACGTACCAGATATGAAAAAGAATCTTTTCTCAGTCGGGAAGTGTACAAAAGAATACGAAGTGTCATTCAAGGACAAATTTGTAAAAATGACGGATGGGAATCGAGTGCTCTCATCGAGAGTGAAACACTAGAACGAAATTTATCGAATGCAGTTCCGAACCAATAGAAAAGCTAGCGTCAGTGAAGCTAATGTGTCTATGGCCAACTTGCAAGTGTGGCACGAGCGGCTTGGCCACGTGAATAATCGCACAAATTGCGCGAATTAGTGGACAAAGGACTCGTGGACGGTATAAAGTTATCAAGTAAAAGTGATTTCTTTTGTCAGCTGGCAGCTGACAAAAGACGCGTATCAGCTTGGAAAGTCACACAGGCAAGTTTTTCTAAAGAATCGCGATCGAGAGTCGACTGTGCCTGGCGAAGTGATGTGTGTGGACCGATGTCCGTCGAGACTCCAGGTGGAGCACGGTATCTGCTTACATTTAAGGATGATGCAACAAGTTTCCGCTACATTTATTTCCTACGGCATAAAAATGATGTGTACGACAAATTCAAAGTGTTTGACAAACTAATCAAGAACAAATTCGGAAAGACAATGAAAGTGCTGCGTTCAGACAACGGAATTTTGCAATAAAAACATGGACACTTATTTTGAAACTCGGTGAATCCAAAGAGAAACCACGGCCCCGTATACACCAAAGCAGAATGATAGAGCAGAGCGCGATAATAGAACCATTATTCAATGCGCGAGACCCATGATTCATGCCAAGGGTCTTCCCTTAACCCTGTGGGCGGAGACAGCAAATACTGCTGTGTATTTGATGAATCGATCAGAATTAACGAGTGCACGAAGCAAGAAGACACCGTACGAGCTTTGGGTTGGCAAGAAGCTAAATTTACAACATCTGCGAATATTTGGTTCGGAAGCATACAAAGCAGCTAACAACGAAGCTAGACGTACGATTGAAAAGAGCATTACTAGTTGGATATGAAGGACAGTCATCGAATTATCTTCGATGACTAGGTGCTGGAACAAAAAGTTCAGTGCTTTTCTAAGAGAGTTTAATTTTAAAGAAAAAGAAGCAGTGTTGAATAAAGTACCAGAGGAATCTCTGGTTTCGGAGGGTGTCGGGAAGAACGCTTATAGTCCACGCACACGTACGTTGGTCCGAGCCGCACCTCGCGAATATTCACTCTTACACTCAATTCGATGATTGTCTGCCGGTTGATAATGTCCTTTCGTTCACTGAGATTCTTAAGAACCCCGTGGGATTGATTTCTTGATCCGATCCGAATAGCAACCAAATTCCGAGAACTTTGTCGATTGTTCCAAAGACAGCGTGCGCAATGAAAGATCGTTACTCGAGGAATGATCGAGGATCTCCGGAAGGGTCAATATCGACGCAGGAGCGCGGAAAAGCTCCCGAGAGCTTGATTGTGATTGGCCGATAGCGTGGTGCGATGCTGATTGGAATGATAAGACCGGCATCGGGATTGGGTTGAGGTCGCGTATGAGAGAGAAAAGGAAGAGAGAAGGAGCACTAAAGAGAAGGACTAGAGTGAGTAAGATGATGATGATGAGATTGCGCAAAAGTCGCGATATTTTCTGAACATTCCGCCCGCCTTCTACAACAGCGTTGAAGAATTATGCTATTGGTGATGGTGAGGCCGAACCCGTTGCTGGTTGCTCCGTGGGTGAGGGTTGATCTGGTGTCGTCGGAAGCACTGCCAACTTGGTGATAGGCCGCTTGAGTTCTGTTGTGGCCGTCTTGAGGGTGACCACTCTGCAGAGACCGTCCGAGCCAAGATGAAGCTGTATGACCCGAGCAAGAAGCCATTTTGATGGAGGGAATCTCTCATCCGTGAGAAGTACAAGAGAGCCGACCTTGATTTGTGTGGTGGGATGATGCCATTTCGATATCGCTAGCTGACGTTGAAGACATTCAGCTGACCAACGTGACCAGAAATGCTGGAATTGTTGCTGAATGAGCTGCCACCGAGATAACCTTGGAAGGGGCACTGCTGAGAGAGATGGCTCCGGAATTGTAGTTGGCGCTGCCCCGATGATGAAGTGAGGGCTGCCAGGTCTTCTGGGTCGTCAGAAAGTGGACACAATGGCCTGGAGTTGAGGACTGCCTCGATTTGAACTAGAAGAGTCGTAAGTTCTTCATAGGTTAGGGCAGTCTCGCCTATAGTTCTTCGCAGATGATGCTTGACCGATTTGACAGCGGCCTCCCATTTACCGCCGAAGTGAGGGGCTGCTGGAGGATTGAAGACCCAAGTGGTGCCGTTATGGGCCAGTAGCTGAGCGAGTTCCGAGAATTCCTTTGATCCCACATTGAATAGCCGCTTAAGAGATGTATTTGCCCCTTGAAAATTGGTTCCACAGTCGCTAAAAAGAGTTTGGCAGATACCTCGCCGTCCCGTTAACCGCCGATACGCTGCGATGAATCCGTCTGTCGAGTAGTCAGTCACTGCCTCCAGATGAACCGCCGAAGTTGAGAAGCAAACAAAGATGGCTAACCATCCCTTGTGACACTTAGCCCCTCGTCCTCGCCAAGTTTTAAGAGTGAGGGGGCCGGCGTAATCAACCCCTGTGTTGAGGAAGGGACGAGATGGCGTAATGCGAGATGATGGCAGTTGACCCATGAGTTGCTGTGCCCTTACGCCTCGTTGTCGAGCACACCGAACGCAGCGGAGAATGTGAGATCTTACTGGAGCTCGGCCACCAACGATCCAGTAAGCCTGGCGAAGATAAGTCAAGGTTACCTGAGTTCCGCCGTGAAGAGTCCGTAGATGGGCGTCCGATATAATGAGTCTGGACAGATAAGAATCCCGTGGCAAGATGGCTGGGTGCTTGCAGAGTCCAATTGAGAATGCTTGAGTCGGCCTCCGACTCTGAGGATGCCCGAATGATCGATAAAGGCCGTAAACTTGGCGAGAGGATGAGACCTTGACAAGTGTGCTCTGCTTGAGATGAGTGTCAGTTCCGATGAGAAGTACGCCGATTGGACTGACCGAATCCAATATAATCGTGAAACTTCCAGATCTGCAGGTGTGAGAGGTGTGGCCAGAGAAGACTGTGGTATACCTTTGAGGATCGCGCAACACCGTTGACAGTGAGCCGTAATCCGAAGAAGCCGTGTGAGCGATGAGTAACGATAGAGAAGCTCCCAGAGGTGGTGTTGCCTTATTGTTGAGGAGGTGAGAAGAAGCCCGGGCCGCTCCTCAAGAGTCGCCGCCGAATCTAGCTGTGATACCGTGCTTGGCCAATGTTGAGGAGGCTGTGCTAGCCATGAGGGACCGTTCCACTAAAGATGATGCTGAGAGAGTTGCGTGGAAGAGAGACCGCGAGAAGCACAGTCTGCTGGATTCTCCTTGCCGAGAATAAACCGCCAATGGCCCTGAGGTACGCGTTCTTGAATTGCCGCCACTCGATTCCGAACGAAGTTCTTCCAGCGAGAAGGATGACTGTTGATCCAGGTGAGCGATACTGATGAGTCCGTCCACAGGTAGATTGGTACCTCCGCGAGTTCTAGTGTTCGTTGAACATAGCTGATGAGACGAGAGAGTAGAACCGCTGCCGTGAGTTCTAGCCGGGGAATGGTGAGCCGTTTGAGAGGTGCGACCTTGGTTTTGGCACAGACCAGTGTGATGATAGGCTCTGTCATGTGATGGGTGACCTTGATGTAAACTGCAGCCGCCATGGCAAGTTGCGAAGCATCCGAAAATCCATGAAGTTGGCTGACCGTGGCTGACGGCGTGAGAGACATCCACCGAGGAATCGTGATGGAAGTCAGGGCCGACAGCTCGGAACGGAAGTGCGTCCACCGATCTCGAAGTTGCGGCGAGAGACAGTCATCCCAGCCGACCTTTTCCAGCCACAGTTCCTGGAGGAGAGTCTTCGCCCTGATGTTTACCGGAGATAAGAATCCCAAAGGGTCAAACAGTTGCGCTACCTCCGACAGTATGGTCCGTTTGGTGATGACGGGCTGGTGGGAGACCTTGCTCTGGAAGACGAACTGATCTGAGTGAGGCTGCCATGTGAGTCCCAAAATCTTACCCTGCGTGTTAGCGAACGAGTGAGGCTCTACTGCTGCGCCGTTCCTAGGGAGAGCCCGAAATAGCTCCGGATGATTACTTTGCCACTTCGCCAGAGGAAAGCCGCCCGCCATGCAGAGGTTTACTAGTTGGTGAGCGATAGAGATCAGCTCAGGAAAAGTGTCAGCGCCACCGCAGATGTCGTCCACATACCGTCCCTTGAGGAGAGGGGGGACCGCCAGAGGATAATTCCTACTTTCGTCTTCAACAAGTTGAAGGAGGACGCGAACAGCCAAGAAGAGGGCTGATCGTGTGCCGTACGTAACCGTCGTGAGTTGGTACGGGATGATGTTGAGTTGATCGTCGACCCAAAGGATCCGTTGGAGATTCCAATCGTCTGGATGAACCTGAATTTGGCGGAACATTTTGGTGATATCCGTGATAAAAATGTACCGGTGTCGTCGCACCCAGAGTAAGATATCTGAGATGTCTAGTTGGAGGTTCGCACCCGTATGCAGAATGTCGTTGAGGGAAGATCCCGTGCTGGTGAGGCTGGACCCATTGAATACCAGTCTTAATTTGGTGGTGATACTGTCACCCTTAAGGACTCCATGGTGAGGAAGGTAGAACACCGGTGATGGTTCTGGAGTGGAGGGGGGAACCCTGACCATGCGCTGAAGGTCTTCGTACTCCCGAATAAATGATGAGTACAAATTCTGGTAGGTCGGATCCGTTGAGAGGCGCCGTAGCATGCGTTGCAGGCAACGTTGAGCAGTTGTTCGCGACTCCCCTAGATGGCTGGTCTGGAACTTGAGGGGGAGCCGTACGACATAACGCCCAGCACTATCTCGCGAATGAGTATCCTTGAAATGAGTTTCGCACTCCTCCTCGTCAGGGTTGAGCTGAGATGCGGAGAATGAGGGAACCTCTTCTTGAATCCAGAACTTTGTGAGCAGGTCGTGAAGCTCATGATCCACCGCGACATGATGAGAGCTATGAGCTGTGGCCGATGGTATAGAGGTCGGACCGAGGACAATCCATCCAAAAATTGTGTGTTGAGCGATGGGCTGGTCCTCCGACCCTTTAATGATATCGGGCTGGATGAACAGACCGTAGGAGTCGGCATCGAGGATTAAGTCTATTGGTCCGGGGGTGAGGAAATCCGGATCCGCCAGCTGGAGCCCGTGAAGGTGAGGCCAACTATGCTCTGTCGCTATAGACGGGAGTGAAGTTGTTAAATTCTTGAAGATGTAGGCTGTAACCTTGATGGATTGCGAAAAGTAAGCTGAGTGAAGTGTTAGGGGGACGACACCCCGAGTTCGCTCCGACTGAGATCCGCCAATACCTATGATGGGGACAGAGGCGTGCCGTCGAGGTATCTGGAGGGTTTTGATAAGTTGCCCGGAAGCAAAGGTGAGTTCCGATCCGGGATCGATGAGCATCCTGACCGAGTGAGGCGAGCCGCCAGGTGATCGGATGATGGCGCAACAAGTAGCGAGTAAGACTGCCGGACGAGTGAGAGCTGCCGAATGAGATGGAGCGAGGACTGCGTGCGTGAGTCATTCCGAAGCCGCTGATGATGTGCTCTCATTTGGTGAGGCTAGCGCCGACGTCTGTGGAGCTGCGGTTGAGGAGGTTACCCTGCCTTGCGTAGCTGGCCGACGTGGGGGCGGTTGATCATCCATGTGTATCATGGTATGATGTTTGTTGCCGCAGTCTCTGCACCTCTTGGAGTTTTGGCAGGCGAGTGCGTTATGCCTGCCCAAGCAGTTAAAGCAGAGTCGACGGTCAATTACTATGTTGCGCCGCAAATGAGGAGACATATCTCTGAAACGAGGACAAGAGACAATGTAATGAGGACCAGAACACAGTGCACATCCAGAGGTCTCCGAATTCCTAGAGGGGGGTGAGATGGCCACATGAGCAGTGGCCGTAGATGGTTTGCTGCTGTGTCGTAATGCCGGGGACGTGGGGTTGTCCGATGGAGAGACGCTCAAAGTTCCGAATTCCATACTTTCCATGGCTCGAGCACGGCCGGTGAGAAATGTGCAAATGTCCTTGTATAATGGGGGGTCCGTAGTGGAGCCAAGCTTGACCTCCCATGCCTCTCGAGTGCTTGGGTCGAGCCGCTGGACAGTGAGGTGAACCAAAAATGATCCCAGTGTTGCACAGGGGCTCCGAGAGACTCCAAGGCATTGAGCGCTTCCGTTGTGGTGTTGAGGAGTGTGTTGAGCTCCTTGGCGGACCGCTGGGAGATGGTCTTAGTGCGGAATAATCTGTGCACCTGAGCCGAAATGAGAAGCCGCTTGTTTTCAAAGCGACTGACAAGCAAGTCCCAAGCGGAGGCGAATGAGTCCTCTGACACTGGGAGATTGGAGATAAGTTGAGCTGCCTCGCCCATGAGGCTGGTCCGAAGATAATGCATCTTTTCCACGTTGGAGATGTCAGCATTCCTGCCGACCAGCGATGAGAATAAGTCGTGGAATGGCCTCCACGCTGAGAAGTCACCCGAGAACTATGGCAGAGTTATCTCTGGAAGGTGCCGTCGCGCTGATGTCTGCCCGCCCATTGAGAGGTTGGCTAGTTGCGAGCCCGAGAGAAGATGAGTCCGTTCATTTTCTTCAATCTGCGTAAGCAATGCGGCTTTTGCGTCAGCATAATATAAGAGACATTGATCGTACACCTTTTTTTGAAAGTAATCGTGATCCAGGAGGAGCTCAGCCTTGGATTCCGCCATTCGCTCGTGCGTCGCTTCAAACTTTTGCCAATTGTTATCTGTAAGGTCGAGTTTCACCCTGAGCATTTGCAGTTGGAGAGTGAGGAACGTCGGTTCCTTACACTCGAGAGCCACCGATTTGATGTAAGTGTACCGATTCAGCTGCAGAGAGAATTTCGCTTCGAGATTGGACATGATGAGTGATGCTTGTTTTGTCCGATGACTTCCAATTGATTAAATTCACTGAAGAGAGAGTGTTCGATGAGCCGTGCGTCTCCGAGGGTGAGAAAGAGAGGTCCGTATCCCGTACACGAGACTCACAAGATGGCCGAGGAGAGAGCGAATCAAAGCATCGCGTGGCCACGGAAGAGAGAGAGAGAGCGCCTGGTGGCGTCACGGAGATCCGTTGCCGAGCGCCCGAATCCGTCCGAGCGTCGCCGAACACGCACGAGCAACCGAGCCCGACGGAAGTCAGAGCAAGAGAGAAAGCACTACACGTATCGTTCTCGAACTTTCGCCGTTAGCACGTGGAGAGCACAAACTCGAATTTCTACGTCCGCGCACAGATATGTTCTTTCAGATTCACTGAGGAGGGAGTGTCCGATGAGCCGTCCGTATCGCGCGCACGAGGCTCACAAGATGGCCGCCGAGAACGTGAGCCGGAGCACGTGTCGCAGAGATCCGTTACCAAACGCCCGAGTCCGTCCGAGCGTTGCCGAACCCTCACGAGCAACCGAGCCCGACGGAAGTCAGAGCGAAAGAGGAAGCACGACACGGATCGTTCTCGAACTTTCGCCGTTAGCACGTGGAAAGCACACAACCGAATTTCTATGCCCGCACACCGATTTGTTCGTTACCGCACCCACCGATTTGGCTCGAAGGACCAAAAAATGTTGAATAAAGTACCAGAGGAGTCTCTGGTTTCGGAGGGTGTCGGGAAGAACGCTTATAGTCCACGCACACGTACGTTGGTCCGAGCCGCACCTCGCGAATATTCACTCTTACACTCAATTCGATGATTGTCTGCCGGTTGATAATGTCCTTTCGTTCACTGAGATTCTTGAGAACACCGTGGGATTGATTTCTTGATCCGATCCGAATAGCAACCAAATTCCGAGAGCTTTGTCGATTGTTCCAAAGACAGCGTGCGCAATGAAAGACCGTTACTCGAGGAATGATCGAGGATCTCCGGAAGGGTCGATATCGACGCAGGAGCGCGGAAAAGCTCCCGAGAGCTTGATTGTGATTGGCCGATAGCGTGGTGCGATGCTGATTGGAATGATAAGACCGGCATCGGGATTGGGTTGAGGTCGCGTATGAGAGAGAAAAGGAAGAGAGAAGGAGCACTAAAGAGAAGGACTAGAGTAAGTAAGATAATGGTGATGAGATTGCGCAAAAGTCGCGATATTTTCTGAACAAGCAGACAAATGTATTTTCGTAAGAAGCGTCGAGAAAACTGTAGTATATCTAGCACTGTATATTGATGACGGGTTAATTGCAGCAAAAACTCGAACGATTCTCGGATCTGTGATAAAGTATCTGGACAGTGCGTTTAAAATCACTATAAGTGAAGCAAGTATGTTTGTGGGTATGTAGATTGAACGAGATAGAGAGAGAAAATCTATTTTTGTACATCAGAGTGCGTATGCAAAGAGAGTAATCGATAAGTTTCGAATGAGTAACGCTAATCCGATTAGTATACCGTCCGATCTGTATACGGTGCTGTATCCCATAACAAAAGATGATGTAGAATCCAAAAATATACCGTACCGCGAAGCTGTAGGGTCGCTTATGTTCCTCGCTATAGTTACACGCCCAGATATTGCATATTCAGTCAATTTGGTAAGCAAATATTTAAGCAATCACAATGACAATTATTGGTGAGCGGTGAACCGCATACTAGCGTACCTTGCTGGAACGATCAAGTATGGAATCGAGTTTCGCGGTGGCAAAAGCGCATTAAAATTGACTGGCTACTTCGATGCCGATTATGCGAGTGATATGGAGACCAAAAGGTCAACCACTGGATACATTTTCGAGCTAGCGTACGGCCGAATCACGTGATGCTCCCAGAGACAAAGATTTATAACGACGAGTACGATGGAATCCGAGTATGTGGCAGCATCGGCCGCAACGAGAGAAGCCATTTGATTACGAAGATTGATGAAAGATATCGGATATCCATGTGCAGAGGCAATTGTAATTTTTATAGATAATGAAAGTGCAATAAAATTAGTAAAGAATCCTGAATCCCATCAGCGGTCAAAGCACATTGATATCCGTTATCATTATATACGAGAAAAATATGAGGAAATAGAGATAATGGTTAAACACATTTCTTCTAAAGCACAAAAGGCTGATATTTTTATAAAAGCGCTACCTAAAGAGAGATTTAGAATGATACAAGAACATATGAGCACAGTAGAGTGTATAACACGCTTAAACGGTGAGAGTGTTGATGTATTGTAGTTTAATGCATGTTATATCACCAATGCCGGTAAGAAAGCGAGCTTCTGTACTCCGTGATTGGCTTACAGCCACGTATCTAGTTGAGTGCTATGAGCGCTACACGGAGAACTGAGCGTGTTGTTGCGTCACGTCCTGTCTGTCTCTGTACTGCGGTTATTCTATTCGAGTAAAGAGTGATCACGGTTGTGCAATCTTGTAACGTGTTTCTATATATTATTTATCATTTTGCTAAACTCGATTGTTCCTTTCTCACAATTACAGTTTCTGCTACATGTTGCAAACGCTAACACTTCATATACACGTTCAAGACTCAAGACACAAGACAGTATTGTGCGTTACTTCAAGACAAAGACTTAAGTCATAAAACATTGTCAAGTCAGCTATTCTGCTCAGGCTCTAAGATTTATAACTACAGATGTAAGGCAGTTTAGAAAACATATAAATGTTAAGATGGAAAACATTCGTATATATTATATTATTATAAATACAATTACACAGTAATTCATTGCATTATACTTCAAAAGTATGTTACATTGTGAAATTACTGCAATGTTACATCGCAATATTACAAAAAGCGGATATCTTAATGTTGCCGCAATCTTATAGTAATGGTGCAACAATATTTCGCAACTGTTCAGAAAATCTCGCGACTTTTACGCAATCTCCTCAACAGCATCTCACTCACCCTGATCCTTCTCTTTAGTGTTCTCTCTCTCTCTTTCTTTTCTCTCTTGTACGCGACCTTAACCCAATCCCGAAGCCTGTCCTATCAATCTAACCAGCATCGCGCCATGCTATCACCCAATCACAAGCACGCTCTTAGGACTTTATCCGCGCTCCTGCGTCGATATCGACCTTTCCGGTGATTCTCGATCATTCTGTGAGTACCGGTCTTTCGTGACGCACGTCGCCTTTAGAAAAGTGAACAAAGCTCTCGGAATTCGGTTTTGTGATTCGGATCGGATCTAGTGATCAATCTCCCGGTGTTCTCAAGGTTCTCGGTGACCACAAGGACTTTATCAATCGGAAATCGATCGTCGAAATACGTTTGAGTGAGAATATTTGCGAAGTGCGGCTCGGACCAGAGTGAGTGCGCGTGGATTCTAACTGTTCTTCCCGACACCCCCCGAAACCAGAAACTCCTCGGGTACTTTATCAAACATTTTTTGGTCCTTCGAGCCGGATCGGTGGGTGCGGTAACGAATATCTCTGTGTACGGACTTAGATATTCGAAGAATTTAATAGAACATCTCTGTGTGCGGACTAAGAGAACCGCGTGTGTGCGTTCCACGTGCTTCCGGCGAAAGTTCGAGAACAATCCGCGGCGCGCTCTCTCTCTCGCTCTCAGACTTCCGTCGCGCTCGCCAGCTGATGCGTGTTCGGCGACGCTCGGACGGACTCGGGCGCTCGGCAACGGATCTCCGCGACGCGTAGGGCGTTTTCTCTCGCTCCCGTAGCCTCGCGGTGCTTTGGCTCACTCTCTCCACGGTCATCTTGTGACCAGTGCGCGGGATACGGACCTCTCTTTCTCACCCTCGGAGACGCACGGCTCATCGGACACTCTCTCTTCAGTGAATTTAATCAATTGGAAATCCTCGAATAAAACAAGCATAACTCATCATGTCCAATCTCGAAGCGAAATTCTCTCTGCAGCTGAATCGGTACACTTACATCAAATCGGTGGCTCTCGAGTGTAAGGAACCGACGTTCCTCACTCTCCAACTGCAAATGCTCAGGGTGAAACTCGACCTTACAGATAACAATTGGCAAAAGTTTGAAGCGACGCACGAGCGAATGGCGGAATCCAAGGCTGCGCTCCTCCTGGATCACGATTACTTTCAAAAAAAGGTGTACGATCAATGTCTCTTATATTATGCTGACGCAAAAGCCGCATTGCTTACGCAGATTGAAGAAAAGGAACGGACTCATCTTCTCTCGGGCTCGCAACTAGCCAACCTCTCAATTGGCGGGCAGACATCAGCGCGACGGCATCTTCCGGAAAACACTCTTCCACAGTTCTCGGGTGACTTCTCAGCGTGAAGACCGTTCCACGACTTATTCTCATCGTTAGTTGGAAGGAATGCTAACATCTCTAACGTCGAGAAAATGCATTATCTCCGGACCAGCCTCATGGGCGAGGCGGCTCTCCAACTTGCCAGTGTCGGAGGACTCCTTCGCCACCGCTTGGGACTTGCTTGTCAGTCGCTTTAAAAACAAGCGGCTTCTCATTTCGGCCCAGGTGGATAGATTATTCCGCACTAAGACCATCTCACAGCGGTCTGCCAAGGAGTTCAACACCCTCCTCAACACCACAACGGAAGCGCTCAATGCCTTGGAGTCTCTCGGAGCCCCTGTTCAACACTCGGATCATCTCTTGGTTCACCTCACTGTCCAACGACTCGACCCAAGCACACGAGAGGCATGGGAAGTCAAGCTTGGCTCCACTACAGACCCCCCATTATACAAGGACATTTGCACATTTCTCACCGACCGCGCTCGCGCCATGGAAAACATGGAATTCGGAAAGTTGTGCGTCTCTTCAACGGACAATCCAGCGTCCTCCGCATTACGATACAGCAGCAAACCGTCGACGGCCATCGCTCATATGGCCATCTTACTCCTCTCCGGGACTTTGGAAACCTCCGAATGTACACTGTGTTCTGGCCCTCATTACATCATCTCTTGACCTCGTTTCGGAGATATGTCTCCTCATCTGCGGCGCAACATTGTAATCGACCGTCGCCTCTGCTTTAATTACTTGGACAGACATAACGCAGTCGCCTGTCAGAACTCGAAGAGGTGCAGAGAATGCGGCAACAAGCATCACACCATGATACACATGGATGGCCAACCGCCCCCACGGTTGTCAGCGACGCAAGACAAGGCAACCCCTTCGACCTTCAATCTCACAGACGTCGGCGCCAACCTCACCAACTAAGAGCACTACATCAACGGCTTCGGAATGACTCACGCATGCAGTCCTCTCTCAATCTCACTCGGAAATTCTCACTCGTCCGGCAGTCTTACTCGCTACTTGTTGCGCTATCATACGATCACCTTGCGGCTCGCCTCCTTCCGTCAGGATGCTCATCGATCCCGGATCTAAACTCACCTTTGCTTCCGGGCAACTTATCAAAACCCTCCAGATACCTCGACGGCACGCCTCTGTCCCCATCATAGGTATTGGCGGATCTCAGTCGGAGCGAACTCGGGGTGTCGTCCCCCTAACACTTCACTCAGCTTACTTTTCGCAATCCATCAAGGTTACAGCCTACATCTTCAAGAATTTAACAACTTCACTCCCGTCTATAGCGACAGCAGAACATAGTTGGCCTTATCTTCACGGGGTCCAGCTGGCGGATCCAGATTTTCTCACATCCGGACCCATAGATTTAATCCTCGGTGCCGACTCTTACGGGCTGTTTATCCAGCTCGACATCATTAGAAGGTCGGAGGAAGAGCCCATCGCTCAACGCACTATTTTTAGATGGATTGTTCTCGGTCCGACCTTGGCACCATCGGCCTCAGCTCATAGTTCTCATCATGTCGCGGTGGATCATGAGCTTCACGACCTTCTCACGAAGTTCTGGATTCAAGAAGAGGTTCCCTCATTCTCCACAACTCAGCTCAACTCTGATGAAGAGGAGTGTGAAACTCATTTCAAGGACACTCATTCGCGGGATAATGCGGGGCGTTATGTCGTACGGCTCCTCCTCAAGTTACAGACAAGCCAACTGGGGGAGTCGCGAGCAACTGCTCAACGTTGCCTGCAACGCATACTACGCCTTTCAACGGATCCGACCTATCAGAATCTGTACTCATCATTTATTCGGGAGTATGACGAGCTTCAGCACATGGTCAGGGTTCCCCCTTCCACTCCAGAACCATCACCGATGTTCTACCTTCCTCACCATGGAGTCCTTAAGGATGATAGTATCACTACAAAATTAAGAGTGGTATTCAACGGGTCCAGTCTCACCAGTACGGGATCTTCCCTCAACGACATTCTGCGCACGGGTGCGAACCTCCGGCCAGACATCTCAGATATCTTACTCTGGGTGCGACGACACCGGTACATTTTTATCACGGGCATCACCAAGATGTTCCGCCAAATTCAGGTTTATCCAGATGATTGGGATCTTTAACGGATCCTCTGGGTCGACGATCAGCTCAACATCATTCCGTATTAACTCACGATGGTCACGTATGGCACCCGATCAGCTCCCTTCTTAGCTGTTCGCGTCCTCCTTCAATTTGTCGAAGACGAAGGTAGAAACTACCCCTTGGCGGTCCCCCCTATCCTCAAGGGCAGGTATGTGGACGACATCTGTGGTGGCGCTGACATTCTTCCGGAGTTGACCTCTATCGCTCACCAACTGGTAAATTTCTGCAAGGCGGGCGGCTTTCCTCTGGCGAAGTGGCAGAGTAATCATCCGGAGCTATTCCATGCTTTCCCTATGGATGGCGCCGCAGTAGAGCCTCACTCGTTTGATAACACACAGGGTAAGATTTTGGGGGAGAGGCTCACTTGCGCACAGTACAATTAGACACGTTGCAATCGCACACTGTGATATTAGACACATAAAGTTGCGCACCGTTCGATTGGACACAATTCAATTGGGCACGGTTCGTTTAGACACATTTTATTTGTGCACCGTTCAATTGGACACGTTGCTTTTGGACACAACACATATTTTTGTATAATTTAAAATACATACACACGCATGTATGCATGTATAATTTTGAAATTTTTTGACATTTATTATTAATTTTATTTGGTAAATAAACGTTTGTTACTGTTCATTTACAGACAGTTCGTTTGCACACAGTTCTTTTGCGCACAGTTCTTTTGCACACATTTCTTTTGCGAACATTTCTTTCGCGCACAGTTCTTTTGCGCACAGTTCTTTCGCGCACATTTCTTTCGCGCACAGTTCTTTCGCGCACATTTCTTTCGCGCACGTTTCTTTCGCGCACAGTTCTTTCGCGCACATTTCTTTCGCGCACATTTCTTTCGCGCACATTTCTTTCGCGCACATTTCTTTTGCGCACATTTCGATCAAGCGTATCGCATCTGAATATTCATACATTCTGACTGTTGATATATTTAAGAAAAGGCATTTCCGCTTGTTCTCTCGGTGAGTGAACATTGTTTCTGAATTCTGAGTTTTGGTGTTAGCATCAAAGAATATTTTCGCGAGTTATCTGCCTGACTCTGTACATTATTTCGTATACATTGTTACAAGCTGCAGTCTAAAAGTGACACTGTGTGCGGAGTTGCCGGCTTTGCTCCGGTTTGCTCCAACTTTTTGCCGCCACGTAAGTGTGGTGTCGGCCATATTATTCTTCCAAGTCATTTACTGCGTACAAGACCCATACACGCATTTAACACAACACGTGCAATTATTCATCTCTAACTATGGATCCAGCTATGGATTTTGCCATCGACGACGCTTTAGACAAGGCTACTCGGGATCCATCCTCATCTAAAGAGGAATCTAGCAATGATAACGTTGCTGATAGGATTCGAGATATCATTTATCGAAATCGAAAAAGAAGCCAGTCTTTTTTATTGAGAAGCCCACTTCCTCCTAAAAGATCAGCATTGGAAATACACGGAAAGGAAGATGGGGGACGCCGCACCGCCACCACCACCAGCGCCAACTCGGCCCCGGCCGGCCACGGAGCGCGGAGCCATCCGGCTCACGCACGCCGTCGGAACACGGCCCCCGGAGCCGATCAGGGTCAAAGTCGCCGCGAGTGGTGCACGGCGCGGTACGGGACTTCTAAAACCTTCCCCGCGGCGACTTTGACCCTGATCGACTCCGGGGGCCGTGTTCCGACGGCGTGCGTGAGCCGGATGGCTCCGCGCTCCGGGGCCGGGTTGGCGCTGGTGGTGGTGGCGGTGCGGTGTGCCGAGGGCGCGGTCCGCGGGTTGCGGCTGGCGTGGCGGCGGCTGGCACGGCGGCGGCGGCGCATGCCGTCGATCGGGTTCGGGTGGCCGGTGGTCGTGGTGGTACTGCGGTGCGGCGGTGTCGGCCCGGCGGCGGTGGTGGCGGCATGGTCAGGAGGCGGATTTTCCGCCTGGTCTCGGCGTCGCCCCGCTGGACCCTGGTCCCAATCCGCGGTGGCGGCCGGTGGGGTGGGTCAGGCGCCTGCGGCGGCGTGACGGGTGTCGGTCCCGGCCCCTCCGGGATCTCGCCCTCCTCGTCGTCAGACCACCGTCCGAACAGCTCCTCCAGCTGCCTCCTCTCTTGTTCGGTCGGTATGGTTAGGCTGTCGCTAATGGACTGATTGTCCCGTGGCCATGCGTTCGGCCTTTTATACCCTAGCGCGGGATGCTCGGTAGGCGGCACGCGCGGTTTTGGGTGCTTTTTGGGACGCGTGACGGGACAGGTACTGCCATCGGCCGTGGTTCGCGGGTGTCTTTGCACGTACCGACACTTGCGCTCGGTAATCGCGATTATCATCACAATGAATAACGCCGATAATCGCGGTCGGTAACCTCGGGATTTTCGCCGATACTGTTTTTAGGAGGGCTTAGGTCGCCGGGGAGTGGTCCGGGTGCGCTTTTAGCTCCTGCACATGCACGTACCGGTACCAGCGCCCGCGTTGATCCCGGAGGTCGACGATGACTGGCGAGATGATTTTTCGCACTTCCAGGGGCCCCACGAATTTCGGAGCGAGTTTGGCGTTGAACATCTTGGCCCTGTCGGAGAGGGTATGGTTCCTCTTCCATACGAGCTCCCCCAATTTTGGCCTCCACTCCCGCCGCCGTAGATTATAGTGCCGTTCTTGGCGTTGGAATGCCTGCGCTAAGCATACTCGTACCAGTTCGTATGCCTCTTGTAGCCGTCGGTGGGTCGTGTCGGGTGGGGCTGCGTTTACTGTTTGGCGCCGGTCTTCCGGGTGCGGCCTGGCGAGCTCTCTTCCGTGGTTCAGGTAGGCCGGGGTATGCCCCGTGGCCTCGCTCCATGCGGTGTTGTACGCATATTGGAGAGCGGTGATGTGTTCGTCCCATGTCCTCTGGTTTTTCCCGATATACTGGGCCACCATCGTTTTAATAGTCCGGTTAGCCCGCTCCACCGGGTTGCACTGTGGCGTGTAGGGCGGCGAGGTGCGGTGTTTGATTCCGAATGTGGTTAACAGCTTTTCCAGTTGCTTGGATTTTAGTTGGGTCCCGTTGTCGGATATGACCCATTGTGGGCACCCGTGTCGGTACACGACTTGGTCGGTGAAGGCCTTCGTGACGTTCGTTGCGGTGGCCTTCCGCAGGGGCCTGACTTCCAGCCACTTCGTGAACCGATCTTGCATTGTGAGAAGCCACATGTGCCCTTGGTTGGAGCGGGGCAGTGGTCCCACTAGGTCAATCGAGACCTGTTGCCACGGTGCGTCGACCGGAGCGGTGTGCATCATGCCGGCGGGTCGCTGTTATGATGCCTTATGGGCTAGGCAGGTTCTGCAGGAGCGTACGTATCGGGCGATTTCCCGGAGCATCCCCGGCCAATAATATTGCTGGGCGATGCGTGTCATGGTCTTGGCGGTCCCTAGGTGTCCGGCTGCGGGATCGTCGTGCCAACGTCGGAGCAGGGCGGCGCGTTCGAGTGTCGGGACGCATAGCTTCCACTGTGCGTCGGCGGGTACTTCCCGGAAGTCCAAGTCGTGGAGTATGTGTTGATATAGGAGCCCGTCGCGTATCTGATAGTCCGGTCGATCGGTCGGTCGGGTCTGGACGTCTTTCTTGACCCGGCGGTACCATGCGCATGGCGGTGTTTGCTGTGTTGCGGCGACCTCGGGCTGACGGGAGAGCGCATCGGCCACCTGGTTCTGGGTGCCTCGTCGATACCTTATCTCGAAGTCATATTGTTGAAGTTCGATCATCCAACGCGCCAGTCGGCCTGACGGGGCCTCTAGGCGTTGGAGCCATCGCAGGGACTGGTGGTCGGTGAGTACGGTGAATCGATATCCCTCCAGATAGTCCCGCATCCTCCGGATCCCCCAGACGACGGCGAGGCACTCCAGTTCGGTCGCGCTGTAATTTCGCTCGGCCTGATTCAACGTCCGGCTGGCGTATGCGATGACCCGCTCCCCTTCGGCTAGCTGTTGCGTCAGGACGGCGTCCAGTCCGTGGGTACTGGCGTCGGTCTGCAGGGTAAACGGCGCTTTGAAGTCTGGGCACGCGAGTACTGGGGCGGATGTCAGGGCACCTTTGAGGCGTTGGAAGGCCTCGTGCTCGGTGGCGGTCCAAGTCCAGCGGGCGTTCTTACGAGTCAGACGCGTTAACGGTGGGGCCAGCGCGGAGAAGTCCGCGATAAAGCGTCGGTACCATGACGCCAATCCCAGAAATTGCCGGACCTGCCGGAGACTGGTTGGTGCTGGCCAGTCGGCGATAGCGCTCACCTTGGCGGGGTCGGTGCGGATACCGTGGCGGTCGATGACATGGCCCAAATATCGTAGGCTGTCCCGACAAAAGTGGCACTTGTCCACATTAAGCTGGAGCTGGGCGGAGCGTAGGCGGCGGAAGACCTCGGCCAGGTGTTCCAGGTGCTCCTCGAAAGTTGGGCTGGCCACGACGATGTCGTCCAGGTACACTAGTACGTTTGGTTCTAGCTCTGGCCCCAGGATGGAGTCTAGGAGGCGCTGGAACGTGGCGGGGGCCGAGTGTAGCCCGAACGGCATGGTTCGGAACTGCATAAGTCCCTTCCCCGGCACGGTGAACGCGGTGATTGGCCGGCTCTCAGGGGCCAGCGGGACCTGCCAGTACCCGTTCTTCAGGTCCAGGGTGCTAAGGTATTTGGCGCCCCGTAGCTTATCGAGAGTGGCCGTGATGTGCGGCAGTGGGTAGGCGTCCTTTTGCGTCACTTCGTTAACTTTGCGAAAGTCGACGCAGAACCGATAGGTGCCGTCTTTTTTTCGTACCAGCACCACTGGAGAACTCCAGGCGCTTCGCGAAGGTTCGATTACGCCTGCTTCTTCCATGTTGCGTACCTCGCGGTCGATCACGGCCTGCATGGCTGGATTACGCGGCCGATAGCGCTGTTTGATTGGCTGATCGGTTGTCAGGTGTATCCGGTGGATAATACGGTCAGTCGGTCCACGCGCGGTGTTGAAAGCTGATAGTTCCTGGCTCAGGAACTTCCGTAGTCGGCGGTCCTCGTCGGTGGTTCGTGGCGTTAGCCCGGCCGAGACTTCTCCTACGGTGGGCACCGCCGGGATATTGGCGCTCGGAGGTACTGGTAGGGCTACTCCCAGTTTGGCCCACAGGTCAATGCCGATCAGGATTGGTCCGCTGAGGTTCGGCATGACCTGAAATCGGTGAGTCACGATTCGGTCGTTCGTGGTGATGGGTAGTTCCACGGTTTGCTCGATTGGTACTTCGGTGCCGTCGGCCAAGTGAATTTGCTGGGTTACGCTCCGAGGCGGGTGGCCGCAGTATCGGGCTCGTTTCGCGGTGGCAGGGCTCACAAACGAGACCTCGGAGCCGGAATCGAGTAAGGCCCACAAGTGCCAGTTGAGCAGCTGGATCTTTAAATGCGGCCTAGGTGTGAACCTTATGGGGTTCGGTCGGGTCGGGCGGTGGCCGCTGGTTCCCCGGCCCGGGGGCCGTTTCCCGCCGGCGGATGGCAATCGCGGGTAAGTACCCCGTCCCGGCCGCAGCGGGAGCAGAACTTGCGTGGCGGCCGCTTGCAATCGAGCCGCGTGTGGCCCCGTTGTTTGCAGCGCCGGCAGCATTCTTCTCGGCTGTAGGCGGCGGCGGCGACCGGTGGGCTTGGCATGCGAAAGGTCGGTGATTGTTCCTCCTTCTGCCGGCGCAGGACCTTGTCGTGCTCGGTCGCCCGGGCGCTTAGCTCGGCGATACTGGTGGCTTCTGCCGGCCGAATGTATAGCTGGTAGCTGGAGTGTAAGTTGTTATATACCAAGCGGGCCTTCTCCTCTGGCGTGTAGCCCCCAGCTCGTCTAATCATTTTTAGCAGGTCCGTGGCGTATTGGTCGAAAGACTCCCCCGATCTTTGCCTCCGGGCCTGTGCGTCTTGCCGTAGCTGGTCCTGGTAGTCCGGTGGGAGGTACTTTAGCTTAAAGGCGGTGCAAAAGGCGTTCCACGTGGTCCAGTCCTCGTAGTTGTTTCGGTACCACAACAACGGGTTTCCTCGCAACATTTCTGGTAACCCCAAGAGAAACAATTCGTCGTCGTAGCGGTAGGATCGTTTTAGTTCCTCTAACCGCTCGAGGAACGCGAATGGGTCTTTCCCGTCAAAGCAGAGGCCCCATTTGCGGATTCGGTCTAGAACCGCGGTGGGGTCGGTTAGTGTCGGTTCGGTACGGTCAAGGATCGGTTCGGCTCGGCCTGGCGTGGCTTCTCCTTCGTTCGGCATGTCGGCGGTATCGTGTTCGGGGAACAGGTCTGGGTTCTGGGTTACGAATTGTCGCAGCCGGTGTCGCAGAATATCGATATTACCGGTACTATCGCGGCCGTGATTGACTAGAAGAGTCACGAGTTGGGCTTCCGTAAGCGCGTATATCCAGGAGATCTTCATCGGAGTGTGTACGCAAGCTGGAGTCTCTACTGGGCAGGTCCCTGTTCGGGCGCCATTGTAACGCGGTCACCTCGCTCGACGCTCGGATCGGCTCGTCGGTGTCCGGGTTCGAGAGGAGGGGAGACTCAAGCTTACGAAACACAATAGAAGTAGAAAAGATAGTTTATTTAAATAAAGATATGTACAAAGTAGCGTGCAGGGCCAGGCGATGTTGGTCAGCGTGCGGTCGGCAGAAAGCTGGTGTCAGGTGCGGGTGTGCAAGGCGGTACGCGACGAGAAACGCAAGGCGGTACGCGGCGAGAAACGCAAAGCGGTACGCGGCAAGAAACGCGGCTTAATCGCGATGGTGCGGCTTTATTTACAGACGAACTTAAGATTACGGCGCGGTTATAACTAGCAGGCTCTTAGGTCTAGCAGGCTTATTTCTAGCGGACTTATTATTAACAGGCTTTTACTACGACGCGGTTAGAACTAGCGGACTTATGACTAACGGTCTTAAGGCTACGACGCGATATCTACAGGTGGCTTATTACTACGGTTAGGCTAGGTAGGTGGGTATTGCCGACAGGCCCGAAGGTCACGTTGGGTCCGGCCTTGGCAACGGAAACCGGCGAAACCCGGTAGGGCTGAGCGAAACCTCATCCCGGGTAGGTGCTAGGAGCCGGCGAAACCCGACAGGGCTAAGAGAAACCTTAGCCCGAGGAGCGGTGACAGGAGCCGGCGAAACCCGACAGGGCTAAGAGAAACCTTAGCCCGAGGAGCGGTGACAGGAGCCGGCGAAACCCGACAGGGCTAAGAGAAACCTTAGCCCGAGGAGGTAGTAGGTACTGGTCAGGTCGGTGTCGGGAGCTGGATGTCGGGATAGGATCTGGTCCCGATGCCTCGGCCGGCCGGGCTTATATACCCGGCCGGGGCCTCCCACTATACCGCCGGCCGGGAGTGGGGTCGATTCCGCGTGGGGAACCGTGAGAGAGATACGGCGAGTCGAGAGCGAGAGCGCATGCCCGGCGAGGTAGCGCGCCTAGTGTGAGCGGGATGGTGCGTGTGGCATGCGTGCGAGCGAGAGAGCGTGCGCGGTGGTTGTGCGAGCGGGATAGGTAGAATAAGGTAGAGTAAGCGAGGCAGACATGTTATTGTATGTACATATGTATATTTCGCCGTAGTAACGGCCCTGCCGTTACAAGATTCTCGGCTATTAAATAAATATGGCTTAAACATTAATCCTCCATTTATTGTTCATATAGAAAAAACTATACATAAACCTCTTTTTTCCTCTTCCACTCAGGTACAGGACTCTGAGGCTAAAGAAAAAAATAACGAAAACGTAAACACAGACATGGACGACCTTGCCCTTGTCTCATCTAATATTGATCGAAGATCGAATCCCGGCTCTTACGGTATCATCGCGTTTGGTAAACGTATAACCAAATATATTGACAACTTCTTATCTGCTTTTGACCTGAAAACGATAGGGAAAAATAAGTTCTCTGTTACTTTTATTGATGGCAATTCAGCTAATATGTTTTGTGACGTTTTTAACGAAAAATGTAACAGTATTTTTCCTGGAGAAAAATGGATAGCATACGTACCTAACCATAAAGTCATTGGGCAGTTTATTATTCGAGGAGTCGATGACGATGATTCTCCGGACGAGCTAATCAGGAATGTCCGTCCTCCTCCTGATTGGAATATTTTATGGCAACCACCCTTCGATGCTTCTAGAATGAAGAAACCCTTCCGTAGTCAAAATAAAAATAACATTTATACTACTAAATACATAGATTCTGATTCTTACATAATTTGTTTCAGAACAACCACTGTATCTCCTTCGGTAATATACATGGGGAAAAGACTCCACCTAGTTCCTTTTGTTGAAAAGGTTAGAAGATGCCAAAAATGCCAAAGGTTCGGTCATGTGGCTAGAATATGCCGAGCTTCGGATAAGAACGCAATATGTCAGCGCTGTGGTAAGTTGGTTTCTTCTCATAGTTGCAATAATAACGTCAATGAAGCATGCACGGCTGAAAAGCCGTCTTGTATAAACTGCGTGAGACACAAATTGCCGGATTCTGCCGCAGAGCATGAAGCCTCTTCCAACTCTTGTCCCATATTCCAGAAACAAAGAAAACTAAAAAAAATCATGGCACACCATAATGTGTCATACTTAGAAGCCATCTCTATGCTTGAAAGCAACAATTTCCAACAATCTCCTGAATCACATACTTCTCCATTTCTCCCATATAGAGTACCTTCCTACCTTGGGGGAATATATTCCCTATGCCCTCCCTAAGTCATACGCGGACGCGGTTGTCAGGGATAGGAGCTCGAACTTTAGCTCTGGCTCTAGTTCTATCCCAACGGTAAAGGAAAGAGGTTTCCCTAAAAGCGATCCTCATAATACTATTAACAATCGACTTAAGGCAATGCCCCCCCCCCAAAAAGAAAATAGAGGTTAGATCGACACAAAAAGATTACAATCCCCTTCAAATAAAATCTAATACAGTTCCTGTAGCTGGTTCTTCTAATACATTTTCTAATTTTCCTATTGTTGCCAACGCCAATTATGAAATACATAGTAAATGTAATTCACTCTCATCTCATTCGGAAATCCTAAACAATTGGATTCAAATATGTCAAAGTAAATTCTCTTTAATCAAATCCGTTCATACAGATATTCTTTCGCAAATGGGAAACCTCCTTCTATTCCCGTTGCAAGAAACATCTTAAAACTATTCCATCACTAACATCTTACAATGGAATTGTCGATCTTTGAAAAGGAGAATTCCCGAACTCACATTCTTGCTTGACAAGTATAAAAGTGACATAGTAACACTTTGTGAAACAAGGTTAGACGAACAATATCGCCCCAACATTAACAATTATGATATATATTCATGTGATCGTAATCGACATGGAGGTGGAGTTGCTATATTTATTTTCAATAAACTTAGATTTACGCGGATTACAAATGATAATATTAATTCGTCCTGTGACCGCAATAATATAGAATACATCCTGGATAAGGTTTGGCTTGAACCGAACAAATTCATATATATATGTTCTCTTTATAGTTCCCCTCGTGGCGGAAGCCACTCCCACACAGATCCGCAGGCTTGGCTCACTCTTCTTCAGTATTGCGCTAGCTTTAATCCCATAGTCATCTGTGGTGATGTAAATGGGAAGAGTGCACTTTGGTCACCTAATATACTCGGCCCTGATCCCGAGGGACTAAAATTGGAGGGAGCAATCTCTCAGCTTAATCTGTCGTGCCTTAAGAGGATGCCGGAGCGACGGCCGAACTCCGACGGGTTAGCGCCCTCATCTAAGCGTAACTAAAATTATCGATAATACCGACCGAAATTATCGATAATATCAATAATTTTAGTTCCGCTGTTACCGATAATATTTCTGCATGTTTTATGCATATTTGAAAGAGAATTGTGTTCAATATGATGAAATCGGACAACATCGTGTATTTCTACTGCTCTATTGCCTCGCACGCATATTTAAGCGTATCTAAGCGTATAGATAACAGTATAACATAGACACGTGTCTGCCTTTATTGCATATTTGAACACAATTGCACACATTACTTACATGGACTTATATATATATATATATATATGTGCGTGTGTGTGTGCCTTTCCATATATCTTTCCAAGAGGAATAATATTTGGCCATGTATCTGTGTGTGTGTGTGCATGTATTGTTATATATATATATATATATATATGTGTGCCTTTTATATATATATATATATATATATATATATATATATATATATATATATACATACATACATACAATGGCACAATACATATATATGTATTATAATATATAATAACGGTTATATTGCTAATCTTATATAACTATTAAATCGCATCCGATTAAAAATATTGTAAAGCAACCAGCACACGTAAATTGCCTCTGGAATACTTTTTACAATAACCAGCACACGTAAATCGCCTCTGGAATATTTTTTACAATAACCAGCACACGTAAATTGCCTCTGGAATACTTTTTACAATACCCAGCACACGTAAATCGCCTCTGGGATATTTTTTACAATAACCAGCACACGTAAATCGCCTCTGGGATATTTTTTACAATAACCAGCACACGTAAATCGCCTCTGGGATATTTTTTACAATACCCAGCACACGTAAATCGCCTCTGGGATATTTTTTACAATACCCAGCACACGTAAATCGCCTCTGGGATATTTTTTACAATAACCAGCACACGTAAATCGCCTCTGGGATATTTTTTACAATAACCAGCACACGTAAATCGCCTCTGGGATATTTTTTACAATACCCAGCACACGTAAATCGCCTGTGGGATATTTTTTACAATACCCAGCACACGTAACTCGCCTCTGGGATATTTTTTACAATAACCAGCACACGTAAATCGCCTCTGGGATATTTTTTACAATACCCAGCACACGTAAATCGCCTCTGGGATATTTTTTACAATACCCAGCACACGTAAATCGCCTCTGGGATATTTTTTACAATAACCAGCACACGTAAATCGCCTCTGGGATATTTTTTACAATACCCAGCACACGTAAATCGCCTCTGGGATATTTTTTACAATACCCAGCACACGTAAATCGCTTCTGGGATATTTTTTACAATAACCAGCACACGTAAATCGCCTCTGGGATATATTTTTAACCAGAACGCTCATGCAAACCGCATCTGGTATGAAATATTTACAATCAGTTCACGAAAAGATCGCTTCTGGGATCAAATATTTCGGCAATATTTAGAGCGCACATGCAAACCGCATCTGGTATGAAATATTTACAACCAGTTCACGAAAAGATCGCTTCTGGGATCAAATATTTCGGCAATATTTAAAGCGCACATGCAAACCGCATCTGGTATGAAATATTTACAACCAGTTCACGAAAAGATCGCTTCTGGGATCAAATATTTCGGCAATATTTAGAGCGCACATGCAAACCGCATCTGGTATGAAATATTTACAACCAGTTCACGAAAAGATCGCTTCTGGGATCAAATATTTCGGCAATATTTAGAGCGCACATGCAAACCGCATCTGGTATGAAATATTTACAACCAGTTCACGAAAAGATCGCATATAGATAATATATAACACACATAGTATGCTCGGATCAGAAAGAGACGGACAGAGAAGAATGGGCAAAGAGAAAGAGGATATAGTGTAAGTGAGCAAGTGTCCATACAAGTGCCAAAAGTAAGAAAAAAAAGGAAATAGTTGGATCTTTCTCCGTAGCAATACTTTATGCTCACTAATATTTAGCGACTGATGTGAATTATTAATCGATATATCGTTGTACAGCCATTCTCTCGCTTACTCATTCCTATTCTCTCTCTCTCTCTCTCTCTCTCTCTCTCTCTCTCTCTCTCTCTCTCTCTCTTTCTTTTTTTTGCCCATGTCTGTTTATTTCTTTATAACAAAAATACTATATGAGTACTAAATACTATGTGCATCATATACATATAATGTGTATGTTCATGTATTGTAGTAATTCTAAATTCTATTTAAAGATTAATTTTATGTTACAATTTTTTTATACAAAGGTCTTTATGTTGTTTTCTATTTAGGAATTGCTTTAAAGATATAATCAAAAAATAAAAAAAAAACTTGAAATATTACATTTTTATATAATATTACATTATCATACTTATATTTTTGTGTAAACTGCACGGAAAAAAAATTCAATTATATCTAGCGACATATTAGTATATACTATACATTAAAACAATTCCTTCTAGAATTATGGTATATAAATATACTAACCTTTTGACCCTTATTCTTTTTAAAGAAAGTCTGCGGGCAAAGCGAGGCAAGCGTTTTTCATTACATTTTCGCCCTATTATATGAACACACTATGACTACACAAACACAACACTCGTTTTTTAAATTCGACGCGTTATAACGCGTTATAACGGTTGAGCACACTTTTGCGGTTATCTCTCGTTACGCGTATGTACACAACACGCGCGACTGAGACTGAGACTGAGTACTGCCGCGCACTGATATTATCGCATGTGCCTGGCTGTGTGCGTGTGAATAGTACAGTCGCCTTATTCCCCGATACGTACATACATACTTAGATACATGCATGCTACAAATATCGCGTAATAATAAAAACAAATGCGCATCTTTATAAACGAATATTCTGTAACCGAATAAAAAGTTATTTTCATATTGATTAAAATTAATTCGATACATAAAAACATTATTTATTAATATTTTACGACATGTCATTTTAATCACAATAATGGAATTAATGCATTTAAATTATTTTCGGATATATAAAATGCGAAATACAGATATTTGATTTTCTATAGTAACATGACATATATATATATACAGGGTGTCCGGCGTCAACCGCATCACCGGTCATGTGCAGGTAGAGCAGGTGAAACCGAGAAGAAAAGTCCTGTACCAATTTTTTATATAATACTTAATAAAAGAGTTATTATTGAGTAAAGTCTGGCCAATCAGCGCCGATCTTTAGCCGGGCGCATGTCGGTGAACCGCGCGCTTGATAGTGTACGCCGCTGCACACTTCACAGCGCGCGGTTCACTGACGTGCGCCCGGCTAAAGGTCGGCGCTGATTGGCCAGACTTTACTCAATAATAACTCTTTTATTAAGTGTTATAGAAAAAAAGGTAAAGGACTTTTCTTCTCGATTTCATCTGCTCTACCTGCACACGACCGGTGATGCGATTGACGCCGGACACCCTGTATATATATATATATAAATTTTATAATAATTTATATATATTAATCTAACGTGAAAGATTGTAGATAAAGGGAGCCTCACAAGCGAGACTTCGGAACTCTTCGATATTTGTCGTCTCGCTTGCTCCTTCATTCTTTCTCGCTATTGCTTTTGTCGACTCTCCAGCATCGCGCGGGGATCTTTCCTTATATAAACATCTTATAAAATAAAAACTGAAACTTTCATATTGTATTTTATTAGTATAAAAATAATTATAATGGATTAATGAGATTTTTGCGATTAAAATAACACCAAATATGACATAAATCGGATAATTTTAAATGAAATAAGTAATCATAATTTTAATAACATAATTGATTAAAAATAATCCGATTTATGTCATGTTTCGTGTCATTTTAATCGCAAGAATCTCATTAATCCATTATAATTATTTTTATACAGATGAAATGGAAAATACAAGTTTCACTTTTTATATAGAAGATGTTTATATTTTGTAGATAAGGAAAGATCCCCGACGCTGAAGAGTCGACAAAAGCGAGAGCGAGAAAGAATGAAGGAGTAAGTGAGATGACAAATATGAAAGAGTTCCGAAGCCTCGCTCGCGTGACTCCTTTTATCTGTAATCTTTCAGGTATATATGTCATCTTACTATAGAAAATAAAACTTTCGTATTTCGCATTTTATATATCTGAAAATAATTGTAATGGATTAATTACATTTTTGCGATTAAAATGACACCAAATACGATATAAATCCGATTATTTTAAATGAAATAAGTAATCATAATTTTAATAACATAACTGATTAAAAATTATCTGATTTATGTCATGTTTAGTATTATTTTAATCGCAAGAATCTCATTAATCTATTAAAATTATTTTGATATCGATAAAATACGAAAAACAGAAATTTTACGAACGATATGTAACCCGAGATATTATAGATAAAGAGAGCCTCGCGAACAAGACTTCGGAACTGTTTGATGTTTGTCATCTCGCTTGCTCCTCGTTCTTTATTGTATTCTTTCATCCCCATTATTATATTCTTTTATTTCTTCGACTTTTATTCTTTCTATATTCTCGTCTTCCTACATAATAATACATTAATTTATTCGTCTTTATTTTATACAACATAAATGAGATATTGTGTATGTCATAAATAGAAAAAGTATTTAATTATGTGCATTTTTGTATGTACATGTGTTGTATTTAACTATAATTAAATAGAAAAAGAAAATAACTTGTGTATCTCATTTATGATGTATCAAATAAACATAAATAAATAAATTTATTTATTCTCATGTAGGGACACGAGAATAGAAAGAATAAAAATTAAGCAAATAAAAGAATATAATAATGGCAATAAAAGAATACAATATACAATAATGAACGAGCAGAAAGAAAGAGAGAGAGAGAGAGAGAGAGAGAGAGAGAGAGGCGCGAGTGAACGCGTAAGTGAATATGCGAGGAGCATGAAGCTAAGCGATACGTAGTACATAGCGAGCGAGCGATTAGAAAAAGACAGAGCGTATGATCGAGAGAAAAAAGATACTGCAATAATGTTAGTGCGTACATGTATATTACTCTCACACGCATGAAAGAGACAAAGATAGTACGATTATGTCTGTCCTTGTCATGTAAGATTGCAGCTCCGTCTATCGCGACATCACGCAACTAATCTACTGCTCTGTTTTACTCTTGAGCCTCCATCTCGCACACACACATATGCACGAAAATTTTATTTTGCAAAATCTTTTTTATAAAGCTTCTAAACTCACTTCTCTAAGTTCACTTATACTCTTTGATGAAATGCCGAGTGCGGAGTTTACTGATTAGGCACGTGTAGATTACAAATTTGTTATATTAAGTAAATGTTGACGCAGAAGCCGATAACAAAACTGTAATTTTCTCATTTTTTTTAACTTTTCATATGAAATGTTAAACTCCGCACTCCGTTATTATGTGTACCTTAATTGTGGAAAAGGATTTGTTGATATCTATAATCAACAAAAAGATTTTGCAAAATAAAGAATATTCGCGTTCTGTCGGTAATCCGGCATCCTCTTAATGACGGTAATTACACCTGGTCTTCGCTAGACATGTCAGCCACTTCTGCTCTTGATGTAACTCTTGTCTCTTCATCCACGGCTGCAAAGTGCTTCTGGGATGTCCTTGAAGAGAATTATGGAAGCGATCATTTTCCCATCATAATTAATATAAATATAAACATCACTAATACCTGCAATAGTCCATCCTTTGGTCGTCCCTCATTTACGTTAGCTGGGGTTGATTGGCAATCATTCCAACAGGAATGCACCAAATTTGTAAACCGGGAGAGTAGGTTTAGTGGTGATTTGAGTGGAGACTATAACAACTTAATTGAGGCTATTCATGGCTCACTGACTGGGGCTAGAGCTAGAAAGTTGCCTGCCCATGGCGTCAGGAAAAAACCCCCTACTATTTGGTGGGATGACGAGTGTAGGGACATCATCTTAAAAAAAAATCAAATTTTTCATAAATTCAAACAATCCCCCTCATCTTCAAGTCTTTCGGAATATTTAGAATGTAGAAAACAAACAAAAAAATTCTTTGCAAGAAAAAAGAAACTAGCTTTCCGCGAATTTTGCTCCTCATTTAATATGAATACTCCTATAACCACAGTGTGGAAATGCATCAGAGCGTTTTCTAATAGAAATTCAAATAACCCCCCGCACTCTTCTATCTCTGTGGAGTCATTTACCGAAGCCTTCAACAAGCTGTCCTCTCCAATCCTTACACCTGTTCCTAATCTCCAAAACTTTATTTCAACAATCCATAACATAGACTCTGACGTAAATAAAGAATTCCTTCTCACTCCATTTTCGAAGTACGAATATAATGAAGCAATCTCTACTTTAAAAGTTAGATCCTCTCGCGGTCCTGATCTGATCTCTAACAGGATAATAAAAAAATTTCCACCAGAATTACACAACTATATTCTGAAATTGTTCAATCTAATGTTTAATAAAAGTTTTTTTTCCCAACAATGATCGGAATACTTCGTCGTATTTATTCCCAAGCCGGGCCGCAGAGATTCTCTCAGATCCATCTCTCTTGCTAACAACCTCTTAAAATTATTTGAAAAACTTATCTACAAGAGAATTGAATGGTGGGCGGAGAACAGTTTGATACTGTCTAATACTCAATTTGGTTTTAGAAAGGGGCTATCCTGTGTGGATAGTATTGCCACTCTAATTACAGATATTCATATTTCTAATAAATCCCAGAAATATACGGGTGTAGCATTCCTGGATATAGTTCGAGCGTTTGACAGGATCAGACCGGAGATTCTTATAGCTCTTTTGGATAAATATGGTCTTCCTCCAAAAATACTTAAATTTATTAATTCGCTTGTCGCTCATAGAAATCTCATCGGCTGTCGAAACCAGCGGCGAGCTGGTATTAACTTGCAAAACCGAACCATTACTATCGGCCTCCCACAAGGCTCTATATTGAGCCCTTTATTATTCAATCTGTATGTAGCTCTTTCACATACAGTGTTGCCGGACGAAGTAAAGATACTCTATTATGCTGATGATATTGCAATTTATTGCTCCAATCGACAATTGGATGTTATCAAAAATCAATTTAATACTGCACTTGACAACTTATTTCAATTTTTCAACTGCTTGGGACTTGAGATCTCTCCCTCAAAGTCCAACTATATGATCTTTTTCACTCTTAAACCTCGTAATCTCCGCATTTTGCTAAATAGATGCAAATTCACTCTAAAGGTTGGTAATGAGAATATTCCGTTTTCCATAGCTACTAGATTCCTGAGAGTGGTCTTGGACCCAGAGCTCAAATGGAGGGCTCATATCAATTATCTGAAAAACCGCATAATACCAAGAATTAATATTCTGAAAGCAATTTCAGGTATCCGATGGGGCGCTCATCCCTCGAACTTAATTACTATTTATAAGGGATATATAAGACCGCTGTTGGATTGGGGCTGTCAAACATTTGCTCCTTTGGAGGAATTACCTTACTTAAGGGCTAGTCGCTTGCAATATGCGGCTCTCCGTGCGGTCACAGGACTTATGATAACCACCCCAACTAAGGGGTATCTCTTGCTGGATATCAATGGCGAATACCCTTTGGATTCGCGCTGGTTTAATCTTACTTTGAAATACCTCTCAAGAGTTATGTCTCGACAATCGCATCCCCTAAATTTGGTGATCTCTGAGTTCTTAACTCGACCTGAAAACGAAGGAAATAACGTTTGTAATTTGGTGGATGCTTATCTTGCGCACTCCAACCTTTCGAACAAATTATGCACTTCCGGCTCCCTAGTTACCTTGAGTTCCCGTATGAGAACAGGCACTTCGATCCTATAATCAACACTGACCTGCGATTCCAAATTGGGGGCACCGATATGACGGATGTTAACGACACTTTCAACCGTCTCTCAGCTCCTTTCGAGTTTAACGTAACGTACTATACTGATGGCTCTCGCGCAGGGTCCGGCAATGTGACTGGATACGCTGTGTTCTCTCCGGAGCTCGGCTATGAATACAAAGAGAGAATCAATAATTATAATACCTTTAATCTTTGAGGCTGAAGCTTTGGCAATACAACATGCAATCAATTCCATACTTGATAATAAAATAAAAAAGTCGGCTATTTTCTCCGACTCTCTGAGCGTGTTGTCTAGTCTCGCGAACCCGGTAACAACGAATAAATCGCATCAAGGGGTCTTCCAAATCAGGCGCTCTCTTTTTGAATGCACTAAGCAATCACTGGAAATTCACATTATCTGGATACCTAGTCATAGGGGGATATACGGTAATGAGAGGGCTGACACTTTGGCTAAGGAATCTCTGCATCTCCCCGATCCTCTTCTCTTGAGTAAGTGCCATTATACCAACCTTTACTCTAGATTTAAATCTCTCTCAAAGGATAGAGCCACTCGAGTTATTCAAACGGAGAGTCTTATCAAAGGAACCAAATACTTTGCGCATAAGTTCGACATTCTTTCACCTCCATGGTACACTAATAGAAATATCAAAGAGACACTTCCCAGACCAGTAATCACACTTGTATCAAGACTAAGATCTAACCATACTGCAACTATGGGTTATCTCTGGAGAAAGAATATCATTGACTCTTCAGAATGTCTATGCGGGCATTATTTTCAAGACTTCAATCACATCTTCTTTGGTTGCCGTGACACTTCTGACAGCTCTAGTTTACTCATCTCTGGACTAAAAAAAATCGACCCCAACATTACACTAGATGTACAGACACTGGCTTTCACTAGCGACACTAGAGTGTATCATCTCTTGCACAACTTCGTCAGGAGAAACAACCTTTCTATTTGACCAATTATTTTACAGCAGTGTCTAGTTGATGGTGTATGGACGAATCCGCTTGGAGGTCTTTTAGCCAATACGAAGAAGAAGAAGAAGATTTAAGAAAAGGCTGTTACAACTGTGATTTCTTGCTGTCAGATTTGCTGTAATAGCTTATAATTAGAAAAAGAAGATGAAAAAGCTTATAATTATAAACATATTTCTACTTTTTATATGGTACGTGCTGTCCATAAATAATAATTAATAATTTTATTATACCATTTTGTATCTTTGCCTAGACATAGTTATTATGACAGATTTCCTAACCTCTCGTAATGACACAGCGTAATAATTAATTTTTTATTTTTAAAGAGTCAAACTTGACTGTAAATTCTCCAAATCTTTTTTTCCGGTCGGTGTCATTGCACACGTAACAGACACAACGTAATGTAATCAGAAAGTAAGAAAACATATCAGTTAAATATAAATCCAGTAAGCAATTTGATAACAAATTGTTGCCAAATTGGCATCAAATTCGCTCAAAACTTGGTAACAAATCCAGTGCCATCTGTGTCCGCATTAAGCTTGTGTTTTGGTGACAAAGCTTGTTGACATAACCTGACAGTAAATTGACGGCAAAAACCGAGCAAAGCTTGACATGATTTGACGTCAAATTGATGGCAAAAATCGAGCAAGATCTACGCAAGACAATCTGATAGCAGATTGTCAGCAAAAACCGAACAAATTCTGCAGCTTTTGGCTATTCATATAAAAGTATATATTTAAATAGATTTAAAGCCTTAACCCTAAGTAACAAAATGATGATAAGTTTTGGTCATAAAATGACCATTAGATAATTAGACATTATATAAAATCATATATTAATATGTTAAAACATATAGGTAAATTCAAATAACTTAATTTATAAAATTAAAGATCTTTTTGGACAGAAATTGTTTGAATAAGTGAAAATCGAACAATTATCTGTCCGATTTGCAAAAAATCAATTCAATATCTGAATTTCCTGTATAAGAATTGTGTCAAAAATTGAACTGATAGAAATATATACCCAGTCAGCCAGGTCTGTTCTAACAGATATTGCCAAGTGCTTGCTATAAATTATTGTCAGCAAAAAGGCTACAAATTTGGTACAAGAGTTGTTATTACCGATTAAGCTGGCAGATTGCCGGCAAGAATCAAGCAAAGCTTGCTAACATAACTACACAGCAAATTGGCGGCAGAAACCGAGCAAAGCTTGCTGACATGACTGACATCAGATTGTCGGCAAAGACTGAGCAGGATCTAGAGTGCGCAATCTGATGGCAAATTGGCAGCAAAAACCGAACAAAATCTGCAGCTTATTACAAAGTATTATAAAATAGTTCAGTCGCTTATCGCTATGCGGTGCGTTATTCATTATCTATACCCGTATTCAAATTCTTGTCATGAGTGTATATAAAGCCTACAAAATGCTAATAATATTATAATATATATATTTCTATCAGTTCAATTTTTGACATAATTCTTATACAGGAAATTCAGATATTGAATTGATTTTTGGCAAATCGGACAGATAATTGTTCGATTAGTACTCTGCGTTGATACCACTGCTT